>NW_006283544.1:3933319-3946670 GCF_000327345.1 Myotis davidii
AGAGAATCATGTTATTTTAACTCACTTTTGCAAGCTGCACAATTTTCTTAAAATATATGGAAGGATGCTTTAAAAATGGAGAGGTATGATAGTTAGAAATGGAACTACATTATTTTAATTATACAGCCTATTCCTTATATAGCAGACCTCGGTGTATCTCAATTATATCTCGTTGTATACATGAATGAGCACAGACCTTACGTAATTTACCTAAACAATCACTTGACCTGTTTAATGCCAGTCAGCATACCACAAAGGATGGAATGCTCTCCTGTCGAAAGCCCGGACAACTCTGAAAGAATAGAATATATAATATTCCTGGTAGCCTTCTTCTGGAACAATGAGTCTAGGCTGACAGAAATATATATGTAGAACAATACTAAGTAATGAAGTAGGTAATCATGATATATTTGAAATCTAGAATAAGCACATTAATTAATATTAATATAATGAAATTAAAGGTATTAAAACACCAAGTCCAACAGGACTGAAGGAAAGATCAGAGAAAAGGGAAGTGGTCATACTGAGCCTGAGAGAATGGTTCCTTCAAGACAGATGCCAAGAGTAACACATGAAAAGGGATTGGAAAACGTTTCTCTCTTCACATTCGTCGAGGATGTTTTAAAGGATCAAATCAAATTACATTGTCATTAGAAAATCAGAGATGTACCCAAATTCCCATGGATCAGGAATGTAATGGAAGTGTTGGAAACAGTATGTGAACTATACACTCGTAAGTCAATTCATTTGATTTTGGAACATTTCAAGACAAACTGTTTTAATTTTATTAGTGTAAATAAGACAGATTTCTTCATCTCCTTAGTGACATTTATGCTTTATTTAAAAAAATAAGTCTTTTAAATGAATCTTAAAACGTTCACCTCACCCCAGCTGTTAGGTGACTAGGGAACCAGAAATGCAGGTATTTGTTTGTATATACTAGCATAATTATTTGCTAGCTTTATTTCTCTGCATTCCTGTAATAGTACAGTCTTAATGTATCTTACTTGATAAATGTTTATGCAGATCTTACAGCACATTTTTTGACCACATGTTGGAACAGTTGTGCACAAAAATTCCCATCTTTATGTTTGAAATTTATGGGAACACAATTAAAATGAGAGGGGTCCAAAGGTATCAAGATAATTACATTTTTCTAATCTTACTAAACAAGATAAATTACCTGCAGGCCCTCTTATAAAAGATGAAATCTTCATAATAAGTGAATTAATCAAGCAGCAGCTTGCTATTGCACTTGCATTTATAACAGAAATGATTCAAAGACTTATTTTATGGGGAAATTAATGGAAACAGGCTTTTCATTCTTCTGCACCAATTGAAAACCTCAGCAGCCAGCTGCCCACTTGTCAAGAAAACAGAAAGAAGCTGGAAACAAAGATAAATAAAAACACCTTTTTCCTGGCACTTTTGAAGAGAAAAAGGAGCTCTCATTTACAGCAGCCATCTGTTTGTTATTTAATATGGGTGAATTACATGCTGTAATGAGTTTGTTTCTGCATCACTCAGTGCAATGGAACACAAGTTCACTCTCATAATGTGCAGCAGTTTTTAAAAGCTAATCATTTAATTGGACACAATCGTCAATGACAAATGGAGATGTAAAAACTCAGCCAGCTGTAGAGGGAATATGTAATCATTGTGAAATCATATTATTTTACACGCTTGAAGACTTCTTAATAGTGTCTGATGTTGGTCATCACCACAGACTGAGGAATTGCAGAAACATGCTGAAAAACAGCCTTTCAAAATGGCTTTAGATAATTGGCCCACGATAATGCTGTTGTTAGAGCCGCCATTTGACTTAGGCACCAAAAGTCTGTCTGCAGGCTTTCTTACTCTCCTGATCTCAGTTTTGATGTTCATATATTTTTCTGATAGGCCATGGTTTAGTTGGCCAGAGTTATTGTTTAGGAGCAGGTTGGGTGTTTTTTTTTTTTTTAAATCTGTTTCTGTAGAGGCATCCACTGATTTGTTGCTTTTTTACGTGACATCACATACAGATAAACGTGGAGACCAGGAGATTGTGTGCCAGCAAATTTTTTTTTTTATCATACACATACACAAAAGCTCTTCAGGAAACCAAACCTGAGTGCTTACACCTGCATACATTACGGTACAACTTTATACAATGTTGCTACAGGCTTTAAGGAGAGAATAAAAATTTCCATTACAAAGAATTTTTCCTTTGGATTTTCCACAACGATGCTATGCTTATTAGCAGATTTTTACAGTGAGAGTCATCTTCCAATTTTTAGGGATCAAAAAAGGCAAAAATCAAGCTATTGAATAGACTCTTTATGCACTTAATGATGTAATGTGTGGACGTTTTATATATTGTTATTATTGGGTACACTGCAACTTTATATACTTTCACTTTTATTTTTCTTCCAATAATGCTGGACTTAGTAGAAAGTTCTCATGACTGAAAAAATGCATTGGGCATATCAATATATAATCTGTTTTGATTAGAAATCTACTGGGCTTATCTGAATGCTCAATTTAATCTCAGATGTTGAAAACAAATTTCAGATGGAGAGCAAGAGATAACCCCTGTTTCAGAAATCTCTTGCTATCCTATCTCCTCTACAAAAATATTTAAACTATTATAATTCAATTCCAATAAAACACAAAATAACAACTATTTCAAAACAGTACCTTTCATTTGTCATGTAATATTTTTTCTAGATATGGCTATAATTATAGATGTTCATTTTTATATTCAAAATTTGTGTTTGTTTTCTGGGTGTGTAAGTTCTTGGGAAAAAAAAGTGATATTTTACTTGGTTTCTCTTTGCAACCCTTAGCATGGTGACCCCTTAATAAATAGTATTTAAACAAACTTCAAGTTTGTTAAAGAGAGAGCAAGCAAGCTTTGAATGCTCCTGAACAAAAAAAAAACAAAACACATAAAAAGGAGTATGTTTTAATACTCTCCTTTTATATATTTAATACTAGAGGCCCAATGCATGAAATTTGTGCAAAGGGCTTAGTCCTCGCAGCCCCTCGCAGCCCCTCGCAGCCCCTCACAGCCTCAGCTGACCCTCACAGCCCTGGCTTCATCCAGAAGGTCATCTGGACAGTCATTCTGCTGCTCGGTTTAATTAGCATATTAGCTCTGTATTATAGAGGATAAAGATATATATTTAATATAAAATATTTATAATTTATACATATACACATTCTTGACATCAAAAATAAAATACAATAATAAAATGTTAGTCCATAACTAGAAAAAAATCATATAAACAATAAGCACCTTTGAACATACTAGAATAATCACCCAGGAAATAACATAAAGACAGATATGTTGTAACTTTTAAGAAAACAGCCCAAATATCCAGTGCATCTGAAAGAAACCAACTCTCACATTCTTTCTAGTGAATGATTAACATATAGAAAGGCTAAAAAAAAAAAAAATCCAGATGTAAAATACAGGGGTTGTCAAAATTACGTTTATCTATATATATAAAAGCTTAAGAGACCAAACGACCGAACAACCAGTTGACTGGTCACTATGATGCGCACTGACCATCAGGGGGCACGTACTCAGTGCAGGAGCTGCCCCCTGGTATCCAGTGCCCTCCCACAGAGGGAGTGCAGCTCAGCTGACCAATGAGCACCAGATGCCAGGCTCATGGCTGGTAAGCGCAACTGTGGTGGCATGGGCCTCTCCTGCCTCTGAAGCAGGGCTATAATTGAGCAGCAGTGGCAGCGGCAGTCACAGTGGGCTGGGGTGAGCTGAGGATCAGGCCGAACCTGGCAGTCTGATATCCCCAAAGGGGTCCCGGATTGAAAGAGGGTGCAGGCCAGGCTGAGGGACCCACTAGTGCATGAATCCATGCACCGGGCCTCTAGTATAATTATAATGAATAATAACACAATAATAAACAAATAAAGCAAAAATAAATTTTATTTTGCATACTCACAACTGTAAACCTACTTTTGCCCACCCATGTATATTATTTATGAAGAAACCAGAATTTAGCACTAAATGTAAATTCATACAAGTGCAATTAACTAGATAACTATTGTAATTACAGTGTTTAGGTTCCATTCATTTGGACAAACCTATTCTGATCTGAAGAAATGATGATGCACCAGAGAGAAACTCCTTGGAACAGAGATCCATGGACTTGCATCACTTGGTATGGGAATGTTTTGAAATGCAAATTACCCACAGGAGATGATGCCTCATTTTTCACTTTGTCTTGATTTACTTTCAGAACCACTACTAGTAATAGGGATCAGAAAAGATTACCAAGAGCTGATTTGGCTCAGTGGATAGAGCATCGACCTGAAGGGTCCTGGGTTTGATTCCAGTCAAGGGCATATGCCCAGGTTGTGGGCTCCATCCCCAATGTGGAGCGTGCAGCAACTGATAGATGATTCTCTCTCATCCTTGTTTCTCTCTCTCTCTCCCTCTCCCTTCGTCTCAGAAATTAATAAAAATATATTTAAAAAAAGATTCCCAGGGGAAATAGTAGTTTAAAAGGAGTAATGCCAATTTACACTCAAATTCTTCTGCATGGAAAAGAGAAAAAGTGAGTGTTCTAGCATTTATGCTCTACAAAAACCCTCAGCAGAAAAACTTTCAATAGTTCCTTATTGTCATGCAAGTGTTTTAATTTGTAAAGACCTTTCACAAATAAACCCTATAATACATTTCAAATTGCATGTAGACTGCTCTTTACAGAAATACAGTATTTTACCTCAGCTTAACTGAATAAGGAAAGCATTTATAATTGAAAGTTGTTATACAACATTGTCTTTTTTTAAAAAAACATTGGATTCTATTTCTCCATAGCCAGGCTCATATATTATCTCTTCTGTTGAGATCTTCTTCATAGTTTCAGATCAGGGTAATTTTGTTCTAGCCTAAATTTCTTTTAAAAATTTTGAGGTAATTTTGGTTAATAACACTATATAAATTTCAGGTGCACAACTTTATAATTCAACATACCATATTTTTCCATGTATAAGATGCTATTTTTTTCTAAAATCAAGGGGCGTCTTATACACAGAAGTCAGTCAAGGATGAAGCCCTGTGGGTGCGTAGCTGCCCATACCTTGTCAAACAGGCTTCCTCCAATCAGGAGCCTTATTGTTACTAATGTCAGCTGATGCTGTAATTGGAGGTAGAGGTGGAGAGTGTTCAGATGCAACAGGGACCAGAGCAGTTCTGAGCCCATAAAGATGTCAAAAAATAAAAAGATAAATACCAGTAAGCGATTGTCTTACTTTGCAAAATTCAAACTACATGAAATCAGCTATGAAAAAGAACATGGACATAGAGCTGCAGAGAGACAATTTGGACCTCCTCCCACTGAGTGTATGATCAGACAGTTGAGAAAACAGGAAGAACAACTCCATAATATGCCAAAAAAGAAAACAGGAAAAACAACTCCATAAGATGCCAAAAAAGAAGGCCTTAAGAGGAAAACCAGCAAATGTTTAAAATATTGATTTTTTAATTTTGGGTTGGAAAAGGCGGGGGTGTCTTATACACAGAAAAATACAGTATGTATGCTTTATTGAGTGCTCACCACCAAAAGTCTAGTTTCCTTTATTTATCATACTAGGGGCCTGGTGCACGAAATTCATGCCCTGGGTGTGTGTGGGGGGAGTGTCCCTCAGTCCAGCCTGCCCCCTCTCACATACTGGGAGCCCTCAGGCGTTGATCCCCACCCTCCAATCGCAGGATCAGCCCCTTGCCCAGGCCTGACGCCTCTGACCCAGGATTCAGGCCTGGCCAAGGGGACCATCATATCCCCCCGATACCCAGCTCTGCCCCCTACCCAGGCCTGATGCCTCTAGCCGAGGCATCAGGCCTGGACAGGGGAACCCCAGCCACCTGCCCAGGCCTGATGCCTCGGCCAGAGGAGTTGACCCTCATCACCCTCCAATCACCAATCACCAGATCCGCCCCTTGACCAGGCCTGAGGCCTCCGGCAGAGGTGTCAGGCCTGGGCAGGGGACCCCCAGCTCCCCACGGTTACAGGCTCCACCCCTGCCCAGGCCTAACGCCTCCGGCAGAGGCGTTAGGCCTGGGCAGGGGACCGCCAGCTCCCCGCGGTTGCAGGCTCCGACCCTGCCCAGGCCTAACGCCTCTGGCCGAGGCATCTGGCCCAGGCAGCGGGGACCTGCAGTGGCAGCGGGGGATGCCGCGATCGCGCGGGCTACGCCCCTGCCTCTGATCACTGTCAGTGGCAGGGGGCTTCTTCCTGCTTTCCCTTTTGCCTCCCTGCATTGTGCCTACATATGCAAATTAACCGCCATCTTTGTGGCAGTTAACTGCCTATCTGAGTTGGCAGTTAATTTGCATATAGCCCTGATTAGCCAATGAAAAGGGTAGCGTCGTACGCCAATTACCATTTTTCTCTTTTATTAGTGTAGATATTTGCCAACCTTTAGGTATTTTGCACTCCCCTAAACCCCTTTGCCCTCTGGTAACAGTTATTCTCCTTATTGTCTGTATCTGAGTTTTGTTAGTTCATTTTTATTTTTTAAAAATTGAAACTGTATTATTTTTATTTTTCCATTACAGTTTACATTCAATATTATTCTGTATTAGTTTCATCATAGTGGTTAGACCATCATAACCTTTGTAAAGTACACCCTGCTATATTTTAAGTACCTACCTGATCCCATAGATAGTTATTACACTATTATTGACTATATTCCTTATCCTATAATTTACATTTCTGTGACTATTTTGTAACTACCAATTTATACTTTTTAATTCCTTCACTTTTTCACCCAGCCCCCCAACTGCCCTGCCCTCTGGCAACCATCAGTATATTCGTTGTATCTGTGAGTTTGTTTCTATGTTGTTTTGTTTTATATCCCACATGTTGAAAGCATAGCTTATTTGTTTTTGCATCTGACTTATTTCACTTAGCACGATATGCTGAAGATCCAACCATTCAAATGGCAATATTTTAACTTTTATGGCTGAATATATCTTTTCAAATTAGTGTTTTTGTATTCTTTGTATAAATAACCAGAAAAGAAAATTGTTGGATCATATGGTAGTTCCATTCTTTATTTCTTAAGGACCCTCTGTACTGTTTTCCATGGAGGCTGCACAAATTTACAATTTTTTTTTCATTTTTATATGGTTTTATTATTCTAGTGGCTTTTAGTTTTTCCCTACCTTTTTATATCATGGCCTACAAGAAAGATAACTTTTTTTAAAAAAAGATAACATTTTATGGAACATTGAGGTAGGTGGATACGGATATTGATAATGGCACTAAAGTAATTCAAGTGTTTCATTGTATCAGCAGCATTATTACTCATTTTAAGAACATGAATATATCCTGCATCAGGAAATTTTGAAGTGTTTTATTTAGAAGAAACTATGGATATTTACTAATATTTTTAATGAAAACAAAATTATCATGACTTCCTTGTTTCTGGACAACTATGAAAAAACAGTGCTGCAGGTCATACATTATCCATCTTATTGCATAAAAAAATAAAATGCATTTTACAGAAATTATTATAAATTCATAAATAAGACTAGGACTAATATTTTAATGAATTATAGGTGTGCATATCTCTTTTTTAAATAACATGTTTGTTTGTTTTTATTTTTAGATAGACAGGGAAAGGTGGAGAAAGAGAAACATCAACAATGAGAAACATCCACCAGTTGTCTCCTGCATACCTCCTTCTTGGGATCCAGCCTGCAACCCAGAATATGCCCTGACCAAGAATCGACCCATGACCTCTTAGTGCATGGGTCAACACTCAATCCACTGAGCCACACTGGCTTGGCATGCACATCTTTTTTTAATGAGTTGAGATGATTTTTATTCCAGTATATTAATTTAAAAAAAAACAAAACACTGATTTTTAATTTGGGGTATTTATTTATTTATTTATTTATTTATCCCTCACCCAAGGATATGCTTTTATTGATCATAGAAAGAAAGGAAGGGAGAGGGAGAGAGAAACATCGATGTGATGTGAGAGAGAAACATCCATTGGTTGTATCTCAGATGCACCCAGACCGGGAAGTAAGAGTCCTGACCAGGGACCTAACCTTGAGTGAATCTTGGACATAAAGTACACATAGGATATTAAAGAGATAAGGATTTTCAAAACAGAATTTTATTCCAAGCTATGATTAAAGGAAAGTTCTTTATAGGTGGAAGTCTTCCAGATTTGTTTCCTCCTCTATATGCATGCTTTCCCAAGATATTTTATGAATAATGCGTTGCCTAAGGATGTGGTAATCATCATCCTTGCAAAGGTGATATACTTAAAAATAAAATAGCAGAGAGTTCCAAAAATTTCCTAATGCATAAAGATGACTTTAGGAGAGAAAGAATGAGGTGGTTAGATTAAGACTGTTTTCTTTACATTTATTCCTCAGGTCTTTGTATGGAACAAAAGGTAATATCTGTGTAAAATCTCGACTGCAACTTATTTTATGCCCCACATGAGACAATAATGTATAATATTATGACTGAACATTTTCCTTGAAAAAAATAGAAAAATGTTTCTTTCCATTGCCAAAGCGAAAGCGTTCAGTTTATTTCTATTCCAATTCAATTTATATTTTATACTGCTATAACAGCACAAATAATATTTCTGATAGATGTATAGTTTCTTTTCACCTGCCCAGTTCATTGAATTATAAATGAAGTTCCCACAATTGCACACCATTTAGCAGTCTCTCATTGTTTCATATGTATAAAGACATTTACATCTGTCAATCAGTCGGCTAGAGAGCTAAGGAAAGTGAGGTAATTGACCATACTTCCAACCTAAATTCAAGCAACCCCAGGGTAATAAGGATATTGTTCAGAGGGTAAATTATTTTCTTTAACTGGGGAATTATAAAAGCATTTATCATAATGTCCAGATATTTTTCCCACTGATATTGTAACTCATCCATTTAACTGTCATGGAAGCTCCTGGCTGTATGCTCCTAATGTAAGTGAATAGGAAATAACTGGGTGGCTACAACATCTAAATAAAAACAAAAGAGAAAGCAGGACTGAGCATAAAGGATTTGATGCAGAAAACAAATGTAAAATAATTTTAGAATTACACTGTTTAACTGAAATACTGCATGTTTTCCTAAGTGCCATTTTTCATATGATTTTTTTTCCTTTTTCTACTTCGTTTTTTTTTGTTTTTTTTAATTTTATTTTTTATTACAAAGGGTATTACATATGTGTCCATTTTTTTCCCCGCCCTAGACAGTCCCCTAGCCTCTCCTATTCCCCAGTGTCTTATGTCCATTGGTTATGCTTATATGCATGCATACAAGTGTTCGGGGGCGGGATGTGGGGGGGTAAGAGATCTACTTCGTTTTGGACTCTGGAAAGTTTTGTCGCCTCCAGCAGAAAAGGACAAAAACGGACCTTTATTACTATTTTAACGAAGTTTATTGTCTTATGAAATTACAGAACAGATCTGTAAATTGCTATAATAAGTTTTTATTTTTATGTCATCTCCCTAGTCTATTTTAATGTATTATTTCTTTTTAAGATTCAGGATTAATATTGACACTTTATGTTTCTTAAAGTCTTACAGAAAACACAAGGAGCAAAATATAAACTTCTCTACTTCTGTTGTATAATAAGTTTAATTTTCCTTTTATATTCCTGATGAATTATTTGTTATTTATTCAAACTATTTCTTGAAAGAGTGACTCATGTATTGAGAAAAACATTCCAGTTGCCAAATGAAAGAGATTTAAATTCTCCAAAATTGAAAATTAAAAAAAATAAATGCTGTTTATCAAAGAATTATTATAAAGAAAATAAAAAGAGAATAAATAAAAACAGAATAAATCCATGTGAGGGTATGATATGCAAACTTGACCATTTGAAATGTATAAACTTGGGTAAGTCATTTTCATATGTAAAATTATGGCAACACTGTACTACAGGATATTATTGTGATGGATAAACATCATGATATATAGAAAGCATTTAAGCACTTACTAGTTTATAAGTTCAAAACTTTAAAATGAATACAGTTCAGTGACTAAGAATACGCTCAAAAGTGGGGTTTGTGCTCAGGACCTAATCACCTCCCAAAGGAATCACCTAATGCATCAACTTGGAAGTTAAAATTTCAACATATGAATTAGGCAGGTACCCACACACTGTCTATAGCTGGCAGCTAGTGTAAGGTTTTAAGTAGGAGAACAATTTTTTTATTGTATTGCCAATATTTGCACTATTTACATGAGGGGAAAAACATAATGAATACTCTTATCAGTAATAAAGAAAACCTTGTAGAAATTAGTCAAAGTAGAAAATATATAACACAAAGCAAGTAACTAGACATGGCATTCTCCTGTTTGTATTACAGACTCATAATAAACAGAGTCCCTCAACCACCATCATCTTTGGTGGGCTGTTATCAATAAAAACAAGAGACATTATTACAAATATATTGGGATACATGAATATTATCTTATTATGTCCTGTATGATCAAAATCCTCCCTTTTGGTGTGATTTATTGTGTGTCAATATCCTATATTAGTATAGTACATTATATCGCATTGCAAAGAAGAAAATCACAAAAGGATGAGTCCCATAACTTACAAAGAGACAGAGGAGATGTTATGAGATCTTACTTTATTTAGCTGTTGTTATTATTAAACACCAGAATTTCAATTAAATCAACTTCTTCATTATCTGTAGCAGCACATAAACATTTCTAAGAACAGTGGCTGGATGAGGACAGATGATAAGATTAGGCTGTGTCTCACCCTGAAAACGGCAATGCAGAATTTTGCTATTTGATTAAGAATTGTAATGACCTCTCATAACTATTTCAAAATGTTTGTGACATTATCTTGATCCTGGTAAAACTAATGAAATACGTTACAAGTAACAATTTGTGCTGGATGATTTGACTGAAAGTGATGAAATATTATTTGATAGGCAAGGCACATGATAAATAAGCTGAAAGTAGTGGATTGAGGGTAATGTTCATCTTCAATGTCTGTCACTCTAGTGTCTTCTTGGATCTACCAAGCAGTATGATTGTAAAATTTATTATCTAAACCAGGACACTGGTGAAGTGACAGGGGTGCAATTAATAATTATGCCTCCACAATAGGTTTCAATTGAGACTGCCCCAGGCAAATTGGAGTGTATGATCACCCTACCAATAGCATTTGTTTCCATATTATTATCCCTCTTTAATCTCTAAAGACTGGCATAACCAAGAAAGGATTTTACTGAAGATAAATACGTCTGTGGCTTTTTAAACAGTCATTAAGACATATAAAACTATCCATTCATCACCATAGATAACCACTTATAATGCTTAATGTTCAAAACTCCCATCTTTGCAATTTTATCCATTTCAACATTGATAAAAGTTGACATCTATCGTAGAAATTATTGTTTCCTTAGAAGGCCTCTGGTCAATTACAAAGCCTGTAGTCTTCTTTGAAAAAATCTCCAGTTCTGTGGAGATTTCTAGTGTTCTCTGAGCTGAAGCTCTTTGTGCTGCCTCTCCTACAACACTCCTACATAATAAAAGGCTAATATGCAAATCAACCAAATGGCAGAACAACCAGTTTGCTATGATGTGCACTGACCACCAGGGGGCAGACACTCAATGCAGGACCTGTCCTGGTGGTCAGTGCACTACCACAGGGGAGCACTGTTCAGCCAGAAAATGGGTTCATGGCTGGCAGTTGCAGCAACGGTGGAGGGATCCTCTTTCGCCTCTGGGGTAGTGCTAAGAATGTCTGACTGCCGGCTAATGCCTGCTCCCACATCCCCAAGGGCTCCTGGAGTGCAAAAGGGCTAAGGCCCGGCTGAGGGAACCTCCCCAAGTGTATGAAATTTGTGCACCAGGCTTCTAGCCTATATATATATACACACTAGAGGCCCGTTGCAGGAAGATTCCTGCGAGAATAGGGCTTCCTGAAGCTAGAGCAAAGCAGAGAAGGGAGTGAAACCCGCTGAGGCTCCTGCTCCGCCGCCTGGCTGCTTTCCCCCCCATCCCCTTCCACCTCTGCCGTCTTGGCTCCGTTCCTGTCTCCACTGCCTCTACTTTGCTCCTTTCTGTAGCGCTTCGCTTCCACGTTGTCTTCAGTCTTCGCTCCCAGCCAGTATATGCAAACTAACCGCCATCTTGGTTGGGTTAATTTGCATATAGTCACTCTGATAAGCTGGTGGGCGTAGCATAGGTAAGGTCAATTAGCATCTTTGTCTTTTATTAGTGTAAGTGACCTGAGTCACCTGACAACCAAATGACCAGACAACCGGCCAGTAGCTATGACACGCACTGACCACTAAGGGACAGATGCTCAATGCAGGAGCTGGCCTCTGGTAACCAGTGCAGGGAGCACCTCTCAGCTGACTGACAGGTGCTAGACACTGGGCTCATGGCTGGTGAGTATAGCTGCAGTTGTGTGAGCCTCTCCCACAGACACTCCCCCTGGGCATGCCTCCCCCATCTGGTCCCAGGCAAGGATTGGGACCTGCATGGGGACTAACTGGGTGCCAGCCACTTCTCTGGCACCGGGAGAGGAGGGAGGCTGCGATGATGAGTGGCTGCGCAGTCATGGGCGCACCAGTATTGCCCTAGGACCCGGAGTGTGAAGACCACAGCAGAGCAGCAGTGAGCCTACCGAGCAGCAGTGGCAGGCACAGTGGGACTGGGATGAGTGGGAGCAGCGCGGAGCCTGGCCTGGGCTTGGGCTCCTCCTGGCTGCCTGGGCTTCTCACACTACCTTGTGGTGTGTGGAATCATCACTGACAGCAGGCTGGAGCGGACAAGCTGGGGGGTAAGGCCAGGGTGTGGTGGTGCAGAGGTCCACTGATCCATGCAGGCCACGCCGAGGGCCCCTGCTCCGGGCCTCTAGTATATCTATAAAGAGCAATGTAGATAATCTCCTCCACTTGGAGCTCATTATTTCTCAGCAGGAGTCAGAAGTCCACCCTGGTTCCACCAGAATCCTTGCTTAGTACCAATCACACAAACAAAGAAGGAGACCCAAGGCCTGACTTCATTGAGTGGACTCATCTCCAAATGGAGCAGCTGAGAGCTGCCTCATCATCAGCATCTTAAGGTCCATTCTACCTCTATCCCAGAAACTCTCTTCCTTAGATCTAATAGTATTACACTACGGATATAGGGTGGGTAAGTGTTTACATAGCTAACTTTCGTTCTCCTAGCACTGTGGTCGACAAACTGTGGCTCACGAGCCACATGTGGCTCTTTGGCCCCTTGAGTGTGGCTCTCCCTAAGCCTGAGGAGTACCCTAATTAAGTTAATAACAATGTACCTACCTGTATAGTTTAAGTTTAAAAAATTTGGCTCTCAAAAGAAATTTCAATC
>NW_006283544.1:3947940-3963682 GCF_000327345.1 Myotis davidii
CTGTGTCTCGGAATGGTTTGCCTCAAAACAAGAAAAGTTCTATTGGGACGGTATCCACAAATTACCTGAAAGATGGGGGGGATGTGTAGCTAGCGATGGACATTACTTTGAATAAAGCACTTTTGATGTTCCTCTTGAAATTATCATGTTTACTTTGGATTACAAAATCTGCAATATTAACCGATTAATAATTAATGCACACTATTAACCAGTTAATAATCTGCATTTTAACAGGTTAATAGTTAATCCATATTATTAACAGGTTAATAATTAATCTGCATTTTTAACCAGTGAATAGTTAATCTACATTATTTAGTGTAATAAAGCAAATTTTGTAATCAAGAAAACACAATAATTTCATTGGCTTCTAACTTTAAACAGTCACTGATTGTCACCCACCTTCTCACACACACCTCAATTGGCCAGTGACATCTGTGCCCACACTTATCCTGATCTTGGTTCTCCACTGAGTCTGTAGCCTTCTGCTGCCTATGTTTTCATATTGTTGAATACTGTGCAAAGATTTGTTGAGAAAGGCAAATATCTCCAATAGTCTTTTATTTACGGATACATCTGCATGATGAAATTTATAATCTTGCAGAATTTTCATTATCTCCTTAAATCATACACTTGTGATCTTTTATTTAAAAATTTGAATGTCCTCTATGCTATCTTACTTATTCTTACACTGTGATCATTTTTATATCAGTAGAAATACCACCTATGTTGCTTTTTTATGAAAATGTACATTAAACTATATAAATACAAAATTTAAAGGCATTTATAGTCATTCTTATTTTTTAAGGCCTATGTGCATGTGTGTGTGTGTGTGTGTGTGTGTATGTATTTTCAGATATAGGATGCTTTCTTAAATGATTGATTTCTATTATTCCATTTAAGTTCCTTATTTATCAAAAAATCGCACTGCCTTTATACCTTTATTAAAATACACTGCATTATTTTCTCATACTTCTCTTTGTCACCATACATTATGATATGAGTATGGATTTTGAATTTGTCTCCACAGTTCTGCCTTTGGAGTAAAGTGATGCATTTCATTTGTTAGAAGAAGAAAGTGCCTAAGATTTTTGACTGACTAATATAATTACTCTTGAGAGCAGAGCAAAGCAGAAAACTAGTTTATTTTGATGTTTTCCAGCATACCTAAAATGCCAACATGGAAGGAGCTCAGAAGAAAAATGCTGGAATCTTTCAGATGTTAAAGGGAAGTAGGATAACAAAAAGCACAGAAAAGACAGCAAAATCAATAGATGTGCTGATTTATTCACTTTTATTACTGAACTTTGGGGTTTTGAGCTGAATTTCAGCTATTTCACATGTCCCTAGATATAATGAAGGTATGATATAGACTTCAGTAAGTTATGGGGTTTATCTCATACGTGTGAGTGCCTCATAACTTATTAGTGCCCGAAGCTATAATGAGTTATGTTGCAGTTCTCATACAGAGCCTCCAAAACTTGTAACTCACCAAAACCTTGGGCAATTTCATTTATTTAATGCCTTTTTAGTATTGGAGCTCTAATCCAAAATTTGTTAATTTTTTTTCATAGTTACTGGGTAGTATCCCCTGTGGTATGTTAAATTCAAAAAGTCACAAGTCCCTATATATTTTGCTGAAGTGAGCATTCTGTGCTACAACATCTAAAGAATAATATTTGGGGGTGGCACACTAATACATCATGTCAAGCTGACATTTATATCATGAAGTTTACTGTTTTCTGGTGATATTGTTCATAATATGAGCCTTTGACTTGTTTGCAATCACAAGTTGGTAGGATATAGTGTTCTGTTAAGCATCTCTGGTGGTGGTTTGCAATGAATATGTGACTGCTCTACAAATTTTCAGAGATGTTTTGCCCTTTCATTTTGGTAGGAGTAGAGAGAAGATGATAAAAGGCTCCATTCATCAAGTGTTGTTTCTGTAGGAGTATCTTCAAATTTTCTTGGATTCTCTTTTCAGGTGGCCAGATGTGTATATATATGTGGTTCATCATTCTGAACAATAGCCCTGTAGAAAATTGCATTTGTTCTAACTGATTCCAAGAAGAAAGTTGTATTAAAACTGTTTTTCTGAACATAATAAAACATGATTGATTTTGGTTGAATTTGCCTCTCTGCTGTGGTATGGCTTTTAGTAAGCCTTGCCATAGAAAAAGTAAAAAATAATGGAGAAATTCATTAAGTGTAAAAAATGCATCGCTCTTGAAATAGAAGTATAGAATTATTTTTATGAGAAACTAAAATTATTTATCTTAAGAATGCAAGTGTTATTGAAAGAATTCAACATTTTATTACTTGCCTATAATGAAAAGACAATTTTATGACCTAAAAACAATGACCTCTTGGTTACATGTAGTTATTGTTTTGTTTTTATTATTATTATTAATCATTGATGGTTACCTTTCTGGAAAAGTTTACACATGAGATTCTAGCTATAATACATATATTACTTCTACTTTCACCTTACATAGAATTGGTCCTTGACACCACAGTGTATATTCAACAAATACAAACCAATTTCACATGAAACTGAAAAAAAAACATAATTTGAAAGGTCATTCTGACTGGGAATAATATAACATAGGTCATTTCAAAGTCACAAGTAATTATTGTTGGGTCCTGTCCTTTTCTGGAATATCTATATAATTTATCTCTATTTATAAGAGTAATTGAGAGATGACGGAATTCATATTTTACATTTTTGAAGTACTTACACTTGCTAATTCCAACATTAAAAGTCTGTTAAAAATACTAATTAAAATAGTTGAAATTCCCACCCCAAGAGCTCAGCTGCAATCAAATAAACATCCATTTTACAGAACTTGACAGACCTAAAATTTCTTTCTTTAAAAATTAAAGAAATTTTATAATTGGTTATATATTTGTAAATAAGCTGAAAACAATTTCCTTATTATAGGTGCTTTCTCTCGTCACAAATTTGTTACTTTCAATTTTATGTTTGTTTCTAAATTTTGGTCAATTTATATGAAGGAGTAATTTATTATATTACAAATGCAATGTAAAATTAAATACTTTAATGAGTTGCTGACAAGCCCAAATAAGAGATATAGGGAAACATTATAAAGGCAAATGAACAAGGACGTTCTTCAGTAAACTCTAAGAACTCAATTACAAGGGAAATCTGTTGTTTTTACAAGAAAGGATTTAATTGCATTTTCTTCTATTGTTCTATTATCACTTTAAAAACAAACCTATGGAGGCCTGGAGAATATGGGCTTGAACCAACATTTTATCTTGCTTCTTGATTTTAAAAGAAAAACAAAATCAATACAAAGTACTGTGGGTTTTTTTTTTTTTTTTTTTTAAGAAATGAAGTTAATGTGAAGTATGTCTTTGCCTGGAAGTATATCTGAGTACAAATTTGGTTATTTAAATCATTTTCAAAATCCATGTAAGTTGGGGGTTAGGGATAGACAATTTACCCATGGATAAACTAAGAGTACTAGGCACATTTAATCTTTTGGGAGCAAACAGAATAGTTAATAATAGCAATATTAAAATACCTTCTAATTTTTATATTATGTGGATAATTAAGTCTTGATTTCAGAGTATCTTACTCTAATTTGGAATATTGGCTAATAGAAATTACAAACAGTGCATAGAGTAATTTATAATTAGGAACAATTTATAAAAATATATTTTTAAAGAGATTATCAAAGTCCTTATAATTTTAGAATTAAAAAATGGTTAAACTTATAATACAGGGTAGGGCAAAAGTAGGCTTACAGTTGTTCATATGGAAAACAATACAATAATTAATACATATCAGTTACTCAATGAAAACTTATTAAATAAAACTAATTAATAAATAATAAAACAAGAATAAATTCTGTTTTGCACATTCACAGCTGTAAAGCCAATTTTGCTCCATCCTGTATAAAAACTGAAAAAGGGGCCCAAAGAGGTTAATGTAACTTGGCTTAAAGTTGTAGAATGTGTTTATAGCAACAAGAAGATTAGACCTGTTATAGCCCTATAATTTTTTGTCTTATACTGCAGTGTAAAAAGTATCCTGTTTCATACTATTTTTCAACCAAAATAGTTCGTATTTTATACTAGAGGCCCGATGCATGAAATTTGTGCAAGGGGCTTGGTGCTTGCAGCCATGGTGGCTGCCCTCAGTGGCTGCCCTCCGCCCTCGCAGCCCTGGCTTTGTCCTAAAGGTCATCTGGAAGGACATCTGGGAGGTCGTTTGGCTGTCCAGTCTAGTTGGCATATTACACTTTTATTATTATAGATTTATAGCTTACAGGTTACTAACTGAAAAATTAATCGCTAAGCCACATGTGTGCAAGTATGTGTGTATATGTTTGTACATAAAATTTACCAATAGAATGTATTGAATAGTACATCCATTTTTGCCTTATTTCTTAATCTAAAGTCTGATCATTGTACCAATGTAAAGCTTACTATGTGTTATTATTCTTATAGGTACCCAAAGCTAAGTAAGGTTTTTTTCTGAGAGAATTTTTCAAAGCTACTATAGGACTTTAACAGGGGTATAGACTAACTATTTTATTCTTGTTAAACATGTCATGTCATTCCTTTCAATTATGTTATATTTACATATACTTTGTTTCTATAGTAACCTTATTATAAACTTTGATACTGATAATAGGGAAATAGTACTTGGGAAAATACACCTATTTCTATATTCAAATCTTTGTTGCCATATCTCCATAACTGAATTGAAGAAGCAGTGCTCTGCTACCTCTGCTACCCTGTTTCATCAAGAAGCTGTCCAAGCTAACTCAGATTAAAATAACTCAGATTTGCCTGGCCAGTGTAGCTCAGTGGCTGAGTGTTGACCTATGAACCAGAAGGTCATGGTTTGATTCCCTGTCAGAGCATATGCCTGGCTTGCAGGTTCAATCCGCAGGAGGGGACATGCAGGAGGCAGCCAATCAATGATTCTCTCATCATTGACATTTCTCTCTCTCTCTCCCTTCCTCTCTGATATCAATAAAAAAAAAATAGTTTATAAAACAAGTAAAACTAAAATAAATTAGACTTGCAGAGAGGGTAACAGTCTAGAAGGGTCTAGAAGAACACTGGGACTTTTATAAAATTCCTAGGATAGGCTATTAGCCTTAGTCCCTTCAGGCTGCTGTAACAAACATACCATGAACTGGAGGGCTTATAAACAACAGAAATGCATTTCTCTCAATTCTGGAGGCCGGAAGTTTGAGATCAGGGTGCCAGCATGGGTGAGTGAGGACACTCGTGCAGATTGGAGACTTCTTGTATCTTCACCTGCTGGAAAAGACAATTAGCTCTCTGGAATCTCTTTTATAAGATCACTAATCCCATTTATGTAGGTAGAGCCTTATGATTTTAGTGCCTCCCAGAGTTTCCACATTCTACTACCATGACAATGATCATTTGGTTTCAATACATGAATTTGAGATGGTGGTGGGTGGTGAGGAGAGACACAAACATTCAGCCCATAGCATCAAAAGAATTTAAATATCTTCATGGTCTCTTCATTTTAGGTAGATAGATATGCTTATTGAATTTAGAGAGAGAAGAAAAGGAAGAGAGAAAGAGAGAGAGAGAGGTGAGAGAAATACCGATGTGACAGAGAACATCAGTTGGTTGCCTTCTGAACATGTGCTACTAGGGATTGAACCCACAACCTAGGTATGTGCCCTGACCAGGAATCAAATCCACAACCTTTCAGTATCTGGGAGGACATTCCAAAAAAATGGAACCACGTTGGCCAGGCCTCCAGGAGTATTTGTCTTGTTGATTCTATTAGCTTTTATACTTTGGCAATCATGTCAGATTTGAACAAAGACAGGTTTATGTATTTCTTCCGAATCTATATACTTTTCCCCATTTCTTGTCTAAATTTATTAGTTAGAACAAGTATGATACTGAAAAATGGTGATAAGAGGAGACATCCTTTCTTTGTTTCTGATCTTAATGGGAAAGTTCAAGTTTCTCATCAAGTATGATATTAACAATAGGTTTCTTATAGTTATATTTACTAAGGTAAGATCATCCCCACATACCTAAATTATTGAATATTTCTAATCTTAAATGGATATTGAATTTTCATCAAATGATTTTCCTGAAACTATTAATATGATAATTGAATTTTTTCTTCAACCTGTTGGTGAGATGGGTTTTATTAATTGATTTTTTTAAAACGTTGAACCATGCTTGCATATCTAAGATAAATCCCACTTTGGCTGTGATGTTGGTAGATGTTTTCAAAAGCAGTTAACAACCCATAAAGATATTATCTTACTTGTGTGACAAGTAGGGGGAAAAGCTATTGCTAAATGTGTATCAATAATTTGCATGCCTGTGCATGGGGAGTGAGAGCGAGAGAGAGAGAGAGAGAGAATTTGAAACAGGGTTTAAAAATTCTATGAAATTATCTATATTGTTCATGAATGCGTTCTTGAGAAGATTGTATAATGTTCAAGAATGTGGTCTTCAATGCCAATCCATCTGATTTTAAATCTGATTCCAAGCTCTAACTGCCTTTAGTCTAGTTTCTTAGCCTCTTTGGTTTTTCATTCATAAATAGGAATGATGATGAAAATAATGACAGTTTCTTCTTCCTAAATTGGCTATAATAAAAGGGTTAATACACGTAAAGAACCTCAGAAAGTACGGGACACTTAGTCATTCATGTTTAGCATCCATGCGTACAGATAAAGCAATCAATAACAGGGCATTCAGTTCCCTGAAGATAATTATGAGTTAGGAATGGAATATGTATGAGAAGTGACAGATTAAAATACAACAAACCTCTGTTCTAAGGCCAAAATTTTCTCATTCTTTGTAACTTATTAAAATTAAGTTCTCTATGTCAAAGTGCTGAACAAATATCCTCCAATTTGTTCTGTTATTTTCACTCATATTTGTTTGACATTTCCAAGGTGTGTTTCACTCTTATTTGATTTTGAATTAATCTGAAAATTTTCACCTTTTGGGTGGGCCCTTTTGAAAACAAACATGCTTATTGCCAAATAAATTAATTTCCAAATGTTATGTGTAATAACTAATGTTTATATGGATGTACACACTGCTGTTTTTACAGATTAAGTACAAATAATTGGAAGAAAACCTTTTTTTCTCCTACCTATTACATGGTAGTAATGAAAGTGTTTCATTCATATATCCAGCCCAACAATAGTTTATTGCAGATAATTTTCTATAAGAACTTGTTAGGTCACTACTGAAATGATGCCCTGGTACTGCAGAATTCTAAGTCAAGCAAATTGAGCCACATAACTCCTCACTCACAACACTGCTCATATGATGAATGAGAAACTTACCAGGGACTTTCTGTGGGAGTGAGCCTTGCAGTGATGACTTGTTCCATCCGTTCTATAGAACTGGGAATAATGTACCTTGTAAAAATAATATATTGTTTAAATCATTACTATTTTGTTTGAGAGTTCTGTATTTTATTTCTTTCTACATAGTATGTCTTTTTATTTATCTTTTTAATGGTAATTATACTCTAACTATACCTGGAGTTATATATCATTGGTTATAGACAAGTATGCACATATCTCACAAAATAATATTCTTATGTTATTAATGGCTAAAAGTTTTGGATATTTTTAAAAGGACTTCAGATGCAAGAGGTTATTCTTTTTAATCTTTTTCCCCAGTCATAAAATTTAAAAAGTGCCCAACACCCACCATCAGTGCATGAGGACTTTTGAAACCACGTTAACACATTTAGCAATAGCTTTTGTTCCCCTATTTGATACACAAATTGAGTGAGATATTCGTGAGCTGTCACCTGCTTTAAAAAGGACACTTCACAAAATGCTATTTCACTCTAGTCATTGTTTAATGCATCAGCAAGTATCTTGATCACTATTGTTTCAGATGCTCACATTTAGCTACTCTTTGGAGGCGGGGGGGGGCTTTATTATTTTAGGAAAAATATTTTCTGAGTTATGATTTACTCATAAGAAATGAGTAGAACAGAAACTTGAATGCATTGGCGGAAGTTTTTTTTCATTCTTGTAACTGGTATAGAGTGGTTCCCTGTTTATTGAAGGTCAGGTGACAATTACACTAACTCTAAACATTCATGCTATTTCACTGCTAAGTGATTTCTACTTTAAATTGCTTCTAAATCTTTTTTCACCCACCTTAAATCCAATATTTATTTTAACCTTGAGCTGCCTAAGACCTTTAATAAGAAGCTTCAAAGCGTTTTAAAAATCGTATCCTTTTTAAATCTTTCTCATTTGAATGCAAGTGCCTTGAAAGCTCAAACAGTGTTGGTTGTTCTTATTGAAGTTTATAGTGCTTCAGATATTCAAATCAGCTCTATGTCTTCCATTTGTTATGCAAATCTTTAAACTTTACATACTGCATGGTTTATCTACATGGATACAGCTTTCACTAACAGGTCTTACCAGAGCAGACATGTACTGTAAAGGTGCACATTTTTTAGTGTCTTGAATTACTATAAAATCATAAAAAATAGTGTGTATTGCTTTACTCTCATCAGACTCAGTTTTATGTGGTTGTTGAAAGCCCTTTTACATTCCATTCGGTGTCTGGAGGTCTGTGTATAAAACTGATTCAGAAAAGCAAAGTGAAGACACCTGCTGGCTTATAGCACAAATACTAAAATATCTTAGAGCCTGCTGAAAGGAGAATTGGAACAATATGTCATTACGGAAGGCTCACTTGCAAGTTCTAATGTATTATAATGAAAACAGTATGACAAACCTAATGAGACAGTGAAGATTTGGGTAATTGTTCCTACAATGTATGGTAACTTTTCCAGCCGTTATTGGCAAACATAAAACCTAATGAGATTTTATTAATTTAAATGCAGTACATCTGCAAAACATTTCCTTCCTTGCATTCTCCTCTGATAGTCTTGCTTTCCTCGTGGACTTGATCCTTTTAAGTTAATTGTTCTGTACAGTACGCTCCCCAAACAAAACACTTGACATACATTTGAATCAAAGTTTTTTTTCATTTATTTTCATATACTTTGTCCTGAAGTATAATACTGCATGCAAGCTTGTCAAGGAAACCAGTGTAACATTGAATATAGAACATAATATTTGCATTTTTAATAAAAACTGCTTGCTAGACTTTTTTGGGTGTCTCTTTAAAGCACTAAAAATGTCATTATTTTCTTAACTTGTGAAGGGAAGAAATTAATTTCCTGTTATTTGCAGCCATACGTTTTAAATTGTCAAAAGACAAAAAATGAACAAGCCGCAGTGTTCTACCCAAGGACTGCCTCTTATCCAACCAACAATCACTATTCATTAATTCTCGAAGTATTAAATATGGTTGAGAGGTTCGGTCTCCTTCCATGAAGTCTAAATTTACATTTCCTGCATGTCTTTACATATGCAGTGCAAAATATGTTTCCATTTAGAAAAGAAAACGTTTTCATCACAGAGGATTTTTTAAATAGCACTGTTTCAGACATGAAAAAAAATCATGAAGAGAATGCTAATTTGCTATTATTAACCTTTAATCCTGTCTGTTTTTAGCTTAATTCACTTTGCTCTGTGTCTCTTCCAAACTACAGTGTCATAAACACATAATAGGTGAAATCTTGACTTTGCAGTGTTAGGTGAAAGAACATTTCTTGATGAAGGCGCCCTAACGCACTGCCAGCTCATGGTAGAGAAAGCAATAGAGCTGTCAAGAAGTTCAAAAATTATATTGTCTCTGCTAGAATAACTGGAAAGAGATCATATTCACTTTCCCCCTGAGCTTTGCGGGTCATTTTAGATTTACAGTACAGCATTTTATTACAGTTTGAAAACTTTATAAAAAACTTAGTTGTCTAGTTCATTGTTATCAACTGTTTTTCCATGCAAGCAGATACAATTGGATCAAAATATATTTATTTCAGTACAATTTTTCTAAGTTCTCATTATAAAATATGTAAGCAGAGGGCTATTTGTGTTCTTTTATATTTTAGACTTTAAGTGAATTCATTTTTCATACTATAAATCAGTTAGAGTTTGCAGAATACCTTAGAGATTGAAGTGGTCAATAATCTTCCAATGACCTTTTGAAGGATTGAGTAAAAAAAAAAAAAAGGACTAGATTTACACTAAATAACAAGTATTTAGAGAATGAGTATAGAGAAACATGTTCTTAAATTTACCATGTGTCCTGTGAATATTGTTTATTTTTTTATTTTTTCCAAACTTATGGATATACCTTGGGGGAAGCATTTCTTGGAAGGAATTATAAAACACCTTCTATCATAGGAGAGAATGTAAACATGTTGTTCTCTCCCTCATTGATTTTATGAGAGGCTGTTTGGCACTTAATTAGTATCCCGCTTATGTAAGTATACAATTGTATTAATGTAACAACGTATTTTGATATAACACCATCTGATGGTTTCCTTCATCCTGTTATAATATTTTCAAAAAAAGGTATATTTTTTATTGTAAGAAACAACAAAGAAGAATAACATTGAATGACCAAATGTCAGTTTATTTCTATTGCCAACCATATTTTAATATTGACATTTTCTGATGAGAATATTATTTAAAAATGTTACCTCTGGGTCATGATTCTAAGCTTTGCTTTATGTTGATAGCAGTTGATACCGTTTTACTTACTTTGCAAAGATTTTCTAAACATACTCTGCAGGTCAGACACTGTCTCCCATTTGTCTTGGCTACTCTCCTCCAAAAGCATAAGGATTAGTAAGAATAGGTATGTAAAGTATGTCATCACAAAAGTGTGAAAGTGAAAATATAAGATTCCTATTGTTTAGTAGATTTATAACAAAAAAGTAGTATATATTAGCATTTGATATAGGGTTTTGAAAATATTCCTATCCAAATGTTCAATGTAAATCTCTCTCTCTCTCTCTCTCTCTCTCACACACACACACACACACACACTGAATATACTTCAGTTGGATGAATAATTTGGTTCTTTGGTTATATCAGGATAACAGGTAGTTGATCTGAATCTGTGAAATAACTCCTGACTTAACAATTTACCCTTCATTACTTAATCAAAGATAGTAATTCTTCCCTTACAAACTAAGGAATAATTAATATATAGTAAGAATTACCTTTTTTAGTATTGCTTGGTTTTTCCATAAATGTGTTTTTTAGGAGCTAGTTCTCAACTCTCATATGCATATTTCATTTAATCTGCATTTTTGGTGCAATGGGAAAATAAACTTCTAGTCAGACTGATCTTGATACAAATCCTGCATGGTACTTACTAACTATGGAAAATTTGGCAAGTTATTAAATTTTTCTGATCTCTAGTTTACCTACCTATAAAATGGAGATTGTGGTTAATACTTTGGAGAATGATTGAGAATACGTGAAATAATGTATGTAACCTGCTGACTGCCAACCGTGGCACATAAGAGTCTGAATTAATGCTTTTCCTCTCACTTACAACATCCTTTTGCTGATTTGATCATAACTTTAATTGTAGGGTAATATAAGTCAATTTCCTGCTCTTTCCATGAACATAGAAATGGATAGTTTCCATGTGCCACTTTCAAAAATCCATGCTCCTATAAATGTATTTGATAAATTTGTGCTTTTGTGTTAAGAAGGGAACATATAGATTCCATAAAAGCCTTTTTTTTTTTTTACAATTCTCATCCTCCCACAGCCATGTGACCCATGCAGTTCTAGCTTTTGCTTTTTTTACAAGAGATATAGCTGAAATGCTAAATACATAATACAACAACACGGTCATTGAAAAAAAGTGTCAGTGAAAGAGGCTGCCAGTGGACCAAATTAATTTTTGGCTTAGCTGGATTTTTAATGGAAAAAGTGTGGTTGCCATCTTTTTCTAAGGAGAGAGAATTTTACATTTTGGGAACTGAGTTAAAAAATATTCATGGTAAGTAATGGCATACTGAGGGTGGGAGAAAGCAGTCTGCCCCAGTAGGCAATTAAAGAGTCTATTGTCAGTAGAAATTTTTAAAAGAATAACACTGTTCGATGCTTCTCTGACCATCAAACCTCAGAGGGAAGAGGGTCGGTAATGGGGGATAAGAGATCAACCAAAGGACATGTATGTATACATACAAGCATAACCAATGAATATAGACATTAGCGGGGTGAGGGTATGTTCTGGGGAGTGTGAGTGGTAGGAGATAGGTCAATGGGGGAAAAAAGAGACATATGTAATACTTTAATCAATAAAGAATAAAAAAGAATAATACTGAATGCCATCTACATTTTATCATAACCATATTCTAATGATTATAAACAATTATAGTGATAAAATTGTTCAATTTAGTAGACCGTACTCACCCTGCCACTTAATTAAGGATGGTTCCAATCCCATAATATTAAAATGTGGATGTGGAAAATATTTTTCTGATCTATATTTAGAACAGTGAGAGAGGTCAGTGACCTATATTGTTGCTGGTGTTAAATGGGCTTACCCACAAAAATTACTTAAGCCTCATGCAGCATATTTTACAGTGAAAAATAGCACGTAAGGTCTTCAAAAGAATCCTGTGAATCATACTAATACTGTAGACTTTGCTTAATTTGCCCTAGGCACATATTTGGGGTCCAATTTTTTGCTAATGTTTTTATCCTTGATAGCATAGCAGGCGTTACAGTTTTATGCCTAACAAAAATAACTTACCTTCTTCAATAACAGTTGATCACATGGTTCAAGGAAGATTTCACAAAATGTTTTGGGAGAGAACTGGATTTTCTCATCCATTCACTTGAGACACCATTTCTAATTCACATGCCATTTTATAGTAGTTGAAAATGTGTAATAAATTCATAGATTAAATACCACTCCAACTAAGAATAATCAATCAAAAATGACAGCTGATTGATTTCTTTTGTAAATGAGAATATACTTATTGTTTAATTGATCTCAATGTGTTCAAAAGGTGATTTGAAAGTCATATATCCAAAAGAATATTGCTGCTGTTTTAGTGAGAATTTACAAGTTCAAAAATGTGACCCATTGGCTGACTTGAGATCTTTTTTTTCTCTTGTCAAAACAAGGAAATTTATGACCCAGTCACTCATTTTGAACCCACTGTGAGTGTAGATAATAAGGAAAAAAATAAATTCATGAAGAAGTCAGGCTCAGTTTTTAATTTTATTAAGAGTTTCTTCCCAGTTACTTTAGAGTTTGAATGAAACTATTTCTTTTGAATGAAATATAGAATCCCTTTCATATCATGAAGAAAAACTATGATCTCTCTTGAGTGCTATGATTACAGAACTTAGTACCATAGTAGGCCAGAAACAGATGGCTCCATAATACAAGAACATTTTAAAATAAACATTAATACAAGATAGAATAAAATTCTTATGAAATATGCATTTTTTAATCATGTTAACTGTTGACTTTGCTATTTAAAACTATTTCACAGAAAATCCAATTAGTACAGAATATGATAATTGTGTGGCATTAACTGTATTATTTACAATAATGTCATCTCCCAGAAAAGAAGTAAAAAAGTTGTATTTTGACTTCATGAGACATGCTTTACAAATATTTTTAATTGCTTTTGTGATATTTGAGAAGACTTATTATATATGTCTACTCATTTTCTCATTCTAAAATAGGTTTTTTAGTTTATATGGTATTCTGAAGCATAAGCACCCACACTAAGGAAAGTTTTTCCATCTGGATTGGTAATCTTAAGTGTTTAATTGACCATTTAAAAACAAAGGTGATTTGCCTTGGCTGGTTTGGCTCATTGGATAGAGCGTTGCCCTACGGACTGAAGGGTCCCAGGTTCAATACTGGTCAAGGGCACATGCCGGGGTTGCGGGCTTCATCCCCAGTGCGGGGCATGCAGGAGGCAGCCAATCAATGTTTCCCTTTCATCATTGATGCTTCTATCTCTCTCTACCTCTCCCTTCCTCTCTGAATTCAATAAAAATATATTTAAAAAAATAAGTCATTTCTATAGAGAACTAAGATAAGAAATGAAGATATATTTTTTGATAGCCAGATTTCAATGTCTTTAAAGGCTGATTTTCCTGTTAACAACATACTACACATACAGACAAAAATTGCATTAGATATAGTTTTCACTCGGATAGAGGTTTAAGGTTGATGATGATGAGGGGGATGATGATGATGATGACAATTTACATAGGTGTTTTTTCTGGGTTTGATTTTCACAAATGGCCAACTCTGATTAGGTCTTTTTAGCATAGAATGTAATACAGAAATACATGCTCTTTTGTAACTGATCTGCCTTCAGATCCAGTAAAAAACACCAGTGTGGCATGTTAGAAGATAGTGGAAGGAAAATGGGCTATGAAGTTAGAGACTAGCTTCTGCATTTGCCTATTATTTGTCTAGATTTAGTTCGTCAGTAAGTTACTTATCAGTTCCATCCCTATTTCCCCGATGTTAAAAGACAGCTGATTACACATTTTCACCCAATTTTGTGAGGAATAAATGAGTTCTAATACATGGTTTGTTTGATATGTGTCCAGTATCAAATAATATTAGTTCCTTCTTCCTTTTCTTTCTTTCATCTAGCATAAAATTATGATGTGTTTTTTAAACTCTGTAAAATCAAGTTTTACTTTATAATCTCAAAGTTCACCATTTCTCTCTTGGGCCCACACCCATCTCCTTTCACATCTTCACTCCTTTGAAATTTGTCTAGCGCATGATGAATTTCACAGCCATGCCTATGAGCTGCATCTCAGAGCTTTGCCTGAGTCTGATCATCTGCTGTCTAGTGCAATTCTTTTCCCACACACTAAGCACAGAATTTTGGAATATAAAAAGATTTTAGACATGACAAAATGTGAGCTCTTTTGTCGTGGACAAGGAAATGAAAGTTATTTGAACTGATGGCAACTAGTAACGGGCAGATCTTAAATTCAGACCACTGACGTTTTGCTTCATGTCATTGTTTCATATCAATGTATTCTATATAACATATTGATATAGGTGTCTTTAGTATTATTTTTTCCAGTAGAATACCAGTGTGATAAAATTAAGAAGTCACATAAGAATAGTTGTCTACCTGACATAGCAATCTCAACTATCATGTAAAATATGGTCCAAATGTCATGATGTGATATGAATGGATGATTTTGGCATTGAAAAATAATCCAGGGAAATCATAACATTAAAAAGTTTAACCACTGATGCTCTTTCAAGTGATTCTCATTTCCTTCTGGGAGAACATTAATTGCTCTATTGATTTAATATAAACTGGAATATTTTATTATAAAATTAACACATAATCACTAAATTAAAAAATAAATAAAATACATAAACATGTACGTATTTGGGTAATCCATGTTATATGTATTTTCCAACTGAAAAGTGCACTTGGAGTGTTCAACTTACTTTCTCATACAACCAAATACACCTTACAGTATGCTTTTTTTAGTGTCCATATGTTTTTATTTTATGAACACATTATTATATATAAATATACAAATTATGTTATAATTATATAGGCAGCAATTTTTGTTATATAGTTGTTTTTAGAGTTTTTCTAATCTAAGTTATAAACTACTCTGTACATAAACATTTCTAAACATTTGTCATTTTATTTTCATTTTTTAAAATATATTTTATTGATTTTTTTACAGAGAAGAAGGGAGAGCGATAGAGAGTTAGAAACATCGATGAGAGAGAAACGTCGACCAGTTGCCTCCTGCACACTCCCTACTCAGTATGTGCCCGTAACCAAGGTACATGCCCTTGACCGGAATCGAACCTGGGACCCTTG
>NW_006283544.1:3965511-3967150 GCF_000327345.1 Myotis davidii
ATCGCCTGCTGCCAGACAGTCCAGTTTCTCCCCGTATGAGTCCTGGGTCCCCAGAGACTTCCTGGAACTGGAGTTCAGAGCCGTTGGGAGCCTGTGACTCCCTCCGGATTCAAAAAGACAGCCGCGTCCTCAGGTGCCAGACCCTTTCTGCACGCACGAGCCCCCTACCTCTGCGCTTTACTTCCGCAGCTCCTCTGGCTCTCAGTGTGCTTTTCTTTCCTTCTAGTTATAGAATTTACACTCAGCCAACCTTCCTGTAGTTCTGGATGATGTCCGTTTTGTGTTTTTGAAGTAATTTCAATTGTTGTGGGAGGCAGCAATTTCCCGGTGTTTATCTATGCCGCCAACTTAGTTTCTCCTATGGCAAATTATTGAAATATGAAATTCTCTGTCAGAGTAATACAACAATTTTAATGCATTAGATAAATATTGCTATTATACCAGTTCATATTTCTTTTGTTCCCTTTTTAAGTAGTTAATTTACTACTATGATGTTATTTAGTTCTCTATCACCATCTAAATTTGGAATCCAATAGTTATGCCTAAATTTTCTTTAATAATAAAATTTTTTTTTCTGTTTAAAATGAAATGTACTTAGAATGTTATAGTAAGATATAGTAGAGCAGAAGTTAGACAACCTGGATTTAAGTATTGTGTGCTGTGCCAGCACAGCCAAGGGTTCAGTGAGCCTGAGCGGGTGAAGGATTGAAGAAAAGACAAAGGAGTGGTGGCAGGATGTATAAAAGACAGACAAAGAGAATAAACTGGGTCTAACTCTAGGTGGATCTTCCTGTGCCTGGCTGAGGCCACAGAGAGAGATACACACAGCAAGCTGAACCTTTATTTACAGCCAGAGCTAAACAAGGTAGTGATCACCATAATTACAATATTCTTGTGAGTTTCACTTGTTTTGACAGCACTTGCTGCATTGGCTACCCAGATAAGATCAAGGGGGCATCATAAGGTCAAGCTTAATATGTTAAGAGGGCTGTGCCCTCTAAGCTGGGACTTGTTTGTGGCTTTGCCAACAAGTCAGTCCCAGGCTTAGCCCTATAGCCGCTCCCTACTGTATTGCTTCTATTTCTTCATACATATTTTTCTTTTCTGAGCGTCAAAGTTATTTTTCAGCAATAGAGTTAAAGTTCTTGTGTTTAGTCCATACCATGGTTACATTGTCAAAATCAGGTGCCATGAGAGAAGGCACTGAGAAAATAGTGAAGGAATCCCATCTCTGCTTAACTCCTCACAGGGAGTCAGGGAATACTTAAAGGACATACTTAGATAAACATGAGGCATTGTTTTATTATGTGCTTCATTAGCTTTTGTTGTTCTTTTCAGTATTATTTTAAAGCTGCAACAAGTAAGCCCACTGCATGGGAGAACATATTTGCAAATGTTATCACCGATAAGTTTTTAATCTCCAACATTTATAGGGAACTCACACAGCTTAACAAAAGGAAGATAGACAACCCAATCAAAAAATGGGCAAAGGACCTAAATAGATACTTTTTGAAAGAGGACATAAGGAAGGCCAAGAGACATAAGAAAACATGCTCAAAGTCACTAATCATCCGAGAGATGCAAATCAAAACGACAATGAGGTACCAGCTCACACCTGTCAGACTGGCTATCATCAACT
>NW_006283544.1:3967723-3974197 GCF_000327345.1 Myotis davidii
TATGTATATATTATGGAAAACCCCAGGCTATTCTGATCTACACTCTCACAAAATGAACAGTTATAGTTATCTCAACAAGTAATAATTAAGCACTTGACTTATAACCATTGCATAAACAAACAAACAAGTAAATAAAATATAATCAATGGTGTACATAATCATTTCTCCAAATTGAGATAAGAGCCAGGGTTCCTGTTCACATATGCCAACTAACAGTTTGCCAATGTTTCTCTCTCTGACAACTTTAACAACATACCATTAGATTTTCTAACAGTGTATAATAAGAAAGGTTAGTGATTCTTTTAAAATCAACATAGAAAGTAAAAATAAAATTATTCCACCTTACATATATTTTTCACTGAATTGTCCAGTGTGACACTATACATACAAGTATCTATATAAATGTACTTTTATCACTTAAGCTATGATTTTTTTTATCTAAAGTCTTACTTAGGCATATTTTTCAAGCATTCTATTATCAGTAATATTCAGCAGTATTTAGAACCTCAGAGTAATAACAAAACTGACATATAAACAACCTCAATGATAGATTCACAGCCAGCTCAACAATATCGCCCTCTGTGTGAAAACTGTCTACATTTAGTTAAGTGACACTTGAAAATAATCCTTTTGTTTGGGGTCAACTCAAAGATTGTAAAATTCTTTCAGATAATAAGTAAAATAAATCATTTTTAAACTTTTTTGTTTGTACAATTTTCTCACCTTTATTTAGTTAATGTCCTTCATCACTCATACTCCATCTCTTCAAATTTCAGAGGACAGCTTATTTTGTGAACCAAGAATTTGGCCCAGGACAAGCTTAGCCTTTGGTTTAATGTCTCCAGGTCCTCCAGCAGTTCCTCAGCAATTTGAAATGATAAGATTTTCAGGACTTTTGTTCTTGTACTTGACTTTTTCTCTACTCAGTAAAGCTTTATTATATGGTATATTTATTTTGTGACAGTTCTACTGAAATAGGGTTAACTATGACTCACTTTTAAATCATTTATTGATTTCTAAAGTACAGCATGATAAGTCAATTGCCAAGACATAAGATAGATGTTTTTAAAGAAAAGATCAGAAACCTCTTTCACTTTAAAAATATTATTAACTAGAGGCCTGGTGCACAAAATTTGTGCACGGGGAGGGGAGTGTGCGCCTCAGCCCAGCCTGTGCCCTCTTGCAGTCCGGGAGCCCTTGGGGGATGTCCACAAGGTGGACAGCTCTCTCCCAGTCCGGGACCCTTTGCTTCTTACCACCCACCTGCTCACTGCTCTTTACCACTCAGCTCGCTTCTCCTTAGTACTGCTGCAGAGGCAGGGGAGGCTCCCACCCCCACGGCTGCACTCTCCAGCCATGAGCCCGCCTCCTGGCTGAGCGGCACTCCCCCTGTGGGAACGCACTGACCACCAGGAAGCAGTTCCTGTGTTGAGCATCTGCCTCCTGGTGGTCAGTGTGCATCATAACGACTGGTCATTCCTGGTTGTTCTGCCATAATGGTTGCTTAGGATTTTATTATATAAATGCGAATAGATGCATATTGTGCTTAAAATCATAAACTCTTCCTTACAAACCTCAGCAGGTCTTAGCTAATATTCTCTAAATCAGATGTGAATAATCCTATATAATAATATGCAAATTGACCATCATGCCCTCGCACAAGATGGCTGCCCCCATATGGTCACAAGATGGCCAACAGGGGAGGTCAGTTATGGGCGACCAGGCCAGCAGGGGAGGGCAGTTGGGGGGACCAGGACTTCAGGGGATGGCAGTTAGGGGTGACTGGGCCTGCAGAGGGAGGGCAGTTGGGGGTGACCAGGCCAGTAGGGGAGGTGAGTTGGGGATGACCAGGCTGCCAGGGGATCAGTTAGGCATTGATCAGGCTGGCAGGGGAGTGGTTAAGGGGTGATCAGGCTGGCAGGCAGAAGCGGTTAGGGGCAATTAGGTAGGCAGGCAGGTGAGCAGTTGGGAGCCAACAGTCCCACAGGGCTCAGGCCTAAACAAGCAGTCAGACACCCCCCAAGGGGTCCCAATTGGAGAGGGTACAGGCTGGGCTGAGGGACAGCCCCCCGCCCCCATGCCTGAATTTCATGCACTGGGTCTCTAGTATAAAATAATAGCAAACATGCAAATATTAAAAGAAAATGAATCAGTTCTTTCTCCAGTTAATCACTGTTCATTATAAATAGATTAGTCTTTGATTTTCTTGTTTTTCCCCAAAGAACTTGGATTTCTAAAGTTGTAACCTCTTCAGCACTAGACTCTATGTGGAAATCATATTTCTGTCTGCTGCTAGATTGGCAGCCTTTAACTTACCCAATTGCCTTTTGACTTGGCCAAGCCTTTAGAAAATTTTCTTTTACCAATCTTTCACCTATGCCAGCATGTATCTTTGCTGCACAGTATCAAAAGAAAATGAACAATGTAACCTACGAGTGTAATTTTAGCTAGTCAGAAAAAAATCATGTTTTGACAATACCCACTATCTCTGCACATAGGTCAGTTACCATATAGCCAAAGATTTTATGAAAGCTTGCCTGTCAATAGTTTTAAACCCCAGTTTTTCCTCCCACTCAACTAGAAAAATTACAAAGAAAAAGTCATGTTTTAATAATGACAAATTGAACTTAAGCATTGAAATAGAAGAAGACACTCAAAGGATATTTGTGGAAACTGAGTCACAGATAGGGTACACAATTTATAATAAGCAATATCAATGATTGACAAGGAACAGACTAACTTTTAGAAAAGAGAAAGAAAAATTGAGGGTAATGTACATATTAAACCAATATAAAGGTATCGATTGTATTGTATAAACTTACTAAAAATAAACAATGAAAAATGGACAAGTAGGAAAATCTGGGAAACTAACTGAAGAATTATATTAAATTATTGCTAATATTTTAAAAAATTGATAATATTGAGTTTATATTTAAAGAACTGATTCTGTATCATTTAGACAGACATATGAAATATTTATTGATGAATTATATAATGTTAGGTTTCTTTCATTTGTGTGCCTTCTTTCTATTTATGAATATATTTCAAGAAGATATATTAATGTTATGGTATAATAGGGGAGGCCAATATCTTACTCAGCAGCATTTACAATTTATTGAATAATATCCATATTTCTTAAGTTACATTGCGTTCCTATCTACCACATAACTTATATTTTGCTTACATACAACCAAAAGGAAAAAGGCAATTTTATTTTATTTTTTATTGTTATTTTTTAAAATATATTTTATTGATTTTTTACAGAGAGGAAGGGAGAGAGAGAGAGAGTTAGAAACATCGATGGGAGAGAAACATCGATCAGCTGCCTCCTGCACACCTCCTACTGGTGATGTGCCCACAACCCAGGTACATGCCCTTGACCAGAATCAAACCTGGGACCTTTCAGTCCATAAGCCAATGCTCTATCCACTGAGTTAAACCAGTTAGGGCGAAAAGGGCAACTTTAAAACCATTTTTTAACAATGAGAATATTTTCATTAGTAAAAATTTTATATCAGAGACAGCCCTTTTTTTTCCTGGTGTCAGATATGCTGTCTACACTTTGTATTATAGAATGAATGTCAACACAGAGGAAAGGATGTTCATGTTGTCACAGGGCTTGTACTTAGGCTACATCCGAACATTAGTTTTCAAGAAGAAGTTTTCAATGATTTGATCACTTGTCAAAAGCATCTCACCAAAAGAGCTTGCAAAGCCTTCAGTTTTCTTTTATTTTACATTGTAAAACAGCAAATGCCCAATTCTTCAGTGTGGTGTATAAAGATCCATGCATTTTATAGAAATCCTTCTGAATATCAGGAGCTATACCTAATTTGCTAAACTTTATTCCCACCCCTATCATTCCCATTACCAATTTTTGTTATTGTTATAATTGATAGGCTTAATCCAATTTGTTCTGATTGTGGAGGGGGGGGGGGGGGGGGGGGGCGCCAGAGGTTTGCGCCCGCTTCCCTCTCTTTTATGACATTTTTCTAATTGTTTGGTGAGAATCTTTGAAAAAGCTCCACAACTAAATTATGTAGTAGACAATGCCGATGGATATGTTGTGTTGTGGAGAATATTTTAAACAGATGGTAGCCACAGTGGTAGTTTTACAATTCCCCCTAAAAGTGCCTTCCGTCATTGAATGAGCCATACTGTAGCTAAAAATGAAGCTTCAAAAATACTACCTCTATTTTGATATAGGTGGTACTTTTATAAAATAAGATATGCTGGAAATCATTCCCATAATTTTTTAAAATAAAAGGTCAATTATTGCAGAAGGAAAATACCACCTCTGCAAAAGATGTCCCAGTATGATAATTGCTGCTACCTCACAGGAATGTTGAGTAAACAAATGAGATAATTGATGTGAAAATCCTTTGAGCATTTCAGGAGTGAGGTGCAAAAAGAATTCAATAGATTATTATATGTTATTATGTTATAATTTGGTAAGTATGTATTATTTCATATATCTATAGATAGACGTGATTAATTATGGGACATGAAAGAAAATTGATTTTCTGTAATCTACAAATTTCACTGCCATGCAATACTACTCAAATTTTCCATGTGAATAATGGGTGAACATATTTTTGTGCTGCGTGCTTCATCTTTATACCTGTTATTTTTTGTCTGATGGAGAACTTATGTACATTTCAGAGACTTGCAAAATAGTCCTTGACAAGCAAGGATTACAGATTCAGCTCTAACTCCTATCATTTTAACCCATCACTACAAAGGTCCAAATATGTGTTTTCTTAATGAGTAAAAGTATTTTTAATTTAATTAGGTTTATACTATTGGTCCAGGCACTTAAAACTTTCATATAAAGTTAGATTTCTTTTGAATAGAGGAAATAATAAAACATTATCTGAATTTACAAGTAAATTTATAAGCCATCAGTTTTGGTCAATGGTTATGTCCATAGCAAATTGTACTACATTTACTGATTCAAAACATGATGAGGGAGATTTCATATTAAAAGAATCAAAGTTAAACTTTTGACTTTGATCAGTGGTTAGAGTTTGCTACTATATGATTACAATTTAATTCCTGTATCGGGTAAAAAGAAAAATGGAATAAGGGCAAAAATTAGAACTTTTTGAGAGCTATTATTACCTAGGCTCTCAAAATTTAATTCTTACAAAATATTTCTGTAAGGATATTCAGAATTCAAGGGCTCAATAAGTTCCCATCAAACTGATTAGGGGACAAAAACACAGCAAGTCATACATACCATCTTGAAATGTCAGAATACCATGATTAGTGATGAATTAATGAAAGCTTCCAGTTGGGGTGAAAACTGTTGTTTTGTTTTTAGAAATATGTGTACTACCATCTATCAGATTGCTCAATAGTATCTAAGAAATTTGAAATTTATAATGCCTTAAAATCTGAAGGAACATTATTTCAAATTTTCAATTCCATTTCCAGAAATCTAAGTGATTAAATGCAATGGAAGTATTTTCATATATACACACACACACACACACACACACACACACACACACATATACTAGAGGTCCAGTGCATGAATTTGTGCACCAGTAGGATCCCTCGGCTGGGGGGAACACCAGACACTTAGCATATTGGGCTTGAGGGATCGGAACAAAATCAGCTCTCCAACATCCCCCAAGAGGTCCCAGATTGTGAGAGGGTGCAGGCCAGGCCATGGGAACCCACCAGTGTATGATCAGGGCCAGGAGGAAGGCAGGAGGTTGATCAGCTAGGGAGGGACCACAGGAGGGCTCCAGGGCATGTCTGGCCTGTCTCGCTCAGCCCCAATTGGCTAGACCCCAGCAGCAAGCTAACCTATAGGTCAGAGCGCCTGCCCCCTAGTGGTCAGTTCATGTCATAGAGACTGGTCGACTGGTTGATTGTCTGGCACCTAGTGGTCAGTGCACTTCATAGCGAGCGTTTGAGCGGCCTTAGCATATCATCAGTATATTACGCTTTGATTTGTTGAGTGGAACACCAGACACTTAGCATATTGGGCTTTTATTATATAGGATATATCTATACTAATATAAGCCTCGGTGGCCCTCATGTGAGATGTCGTCACAAGATGGCCACCACAAGATGCCCATGTGCACAATGGAGGCAGGGCCTTGTGACCACTCCACATGGTGAGGCCTAGGGGTCTCGCAGCTCTGCACGGTGTGGAGGAGACCAGTCCCAGCGTCTCCACTGTCTCATACGGAGGAGGTGGGTCCCAGCAGAGGAGGCAGGTCATGGCAGGGGAGGGCAGTTGTGGGCGATTGGGCCAGCAGGGGAGGGCAGTTGTGAGATGGGTGATCAGGCTGGCAGGGGAGGGCAGTTGGAGGTGATCAAGATGGCAGAGGATCAGTTAGGCATTGATCAGGCCTGCAGGGGAGTGGTTAGGAGGCAATTACGCTGGCAGACAGGTGAGTGGTTAGGAGCCTGCACTCCCAGATTGTGAGAAGGATGTCCGACTGCTGGTTTAGGCTCTAT
>NW_006283544.1:3974217-3986469 GCF_000327345.1 Myotis davidii
CAGCCTCCCTTTCAGGTGGATTATTCTGTGTTTAAATCCAAGACTTTGTACTTTCAACCAATATACTTACAGTCACACACAGCTTATCAACAGTGATGCAGTCTGAGAAATGGGTACTTACGTGATTTCACTGTGTGAACATCATAGGCTGCACTTACATAAACCTCGATGATGTAGCCCATTACACCATAGTAGTGTTTCCTTCCAAGGATATATGATATAGCCTATTGCTTCTCATCTACAAACATGCATAGCATGTTATGTGCTGAATACTGTAGGCAATTGAAAAAAAATAGTATTTGTGTATATAAACATATCTAAACATAGAAAAGGTATAGCACATTGTAGCATAAACAATAAAAATGGTACACCTGTATAAGGGTCGTACCATGAATGGAGTCTGTAGGATTGGAAATTGTTCTGAGTGAGTGAATAGTGAGTGAATGACTGTGAAGACTTAGGACATTACTGAACAGTACTGTGAACTTTATAAATACTGTACACTTAGGCCACCCTGATTTTATAAAACAACATGAGATTAAATCAAGCACAGGAGAGAATGATGCAATCAAGAGATGCAATAAACACAAGATGCACGAGACCGCTGCTGGCATAACCTAGCATACTGTTTTACAGCAAATATTTTATAAGTAGAAAGAGTACACTCTAAAATAATGATAAAAAGTATAGTAAATACATAAAGCAGTAACATAGTCATTTATTGTCATTATCAAGTATTATGTACTCTACATAGTTTTATGTGCTCAACTTTTATGCCACTGGCAGCCCAGTAGGTTTGCTTACACCAGCACCAATGCAAACATGTGAGTAATGCACTGCGTTACAATGTTATGATGGCTAGGACATCACTAGGCTATAGAAATTTTTCAGTTCCATTAAAATCTCTGGGACCACCGAGGCATATGAGGTCTGCAATGTTATTATGCAGCACATGACTGTATTTTAGTGGGAGAGTGGCTTTTGCAAGGGTTGGGGGCCTATAGAAAAATTCATGCTGAATTTGGAATCTTATGAAAAACAATTTACAAAGATATCTAGGTGCCCATACACATGCACACACACACAAAAAAGGCAGGTTTTTAGCTTATTAAGCTTGTAATGAGACATTAAAATAAACCCAATCCGACCAAACTAAACAAGACAAATAAAACAATATAAAAAGCGAAAGTTAGGCCCCAGGAACCGGGAACACAGAACTGCCCTATTTGTTGAACCGAAGTAAAGGGTTCTATTTGACCCAATTCCCTCAATTTAAGAAGTTAACAAAATATGAAATTCCCCTTTAATCTTTTCAAATTATATCTTTCATATTTTTATAAAAGAAATGCTCTCTTGTTGTTGTATAATCCACTGATATTTGTATTTTATACTAAATTGGTTTGAAATGTCATCATGTCATCATCTAATGTACTTACCATTTTTATTTCGGCCATTCACTTATACAACCATTACCATTGCTTCATATCACTTCTGTGTGAATACAGACACCTTCATGTTTTTTGAAGTATAAAATCAACATTCAAATAAGATTCTTTTTATTTAAATAGACTTATTAGAAATTTAAAGCAGATGAAGATGGTTTCAATGAAATGAATAAATAATTAAGGCAAATCTGTATACTTGTCAGAAACTTCATATTAAGAATCAGGTGAGGAGAGACAGTCTTCAGACAGAGCTGTCATTTTTTTTATAAAGGTAATGTTAATTTAAAAAAAAATCTTGATATTCTTTTCAAGTTTACTTGATCAAATCAAAAGCCAAAAAAAAAAAAAGCTGCCAGATAACTTACACAGGTAATAATCAGAATCTTTAATCACACATAAAAAGAGCCATTCAATTCTATGTTTTGCAAAAAACATCAGCTGGTTGGGTAGGCAGGTTTTTGTACTTCAAGCAGTTTTAATCATTGATCAGGTTGTGAAATAAAATAACAGATTGCATTTTACAAACTGGTCACTAGCAGTGCCTCGTCAGCAGCCCTAGACAATAATCCCTGAGTGTTGTAGGACCGCAGCCGTTAATAACCTGGCTTGTTAGTTGAAAGCTGGCAAAGTCTCAAGTATTTAAGAGGATTACTGCTATAAACCATATTAATTTTTTTCTTCACATTCAAGTCCATGGTGATGAAGAGCTTCTGTAATAGAAATACTGAAGTCAAACACACAACAAAACCTCATGCAATTCCTTTTGGCTTAGTGACTGATTTTAATAAGAGGAAAATAAAAGCCAGGCCTCATTGTGCTAAGTTGGAATATGAATTTTTGATGAAATGGTTTTCAACTGAAAATCCTGCAAAGTAAAATTATTCCAGAGAAACTTGCCAAAAAGGTTTATTTCTAATAAGACTTGTTCAAACAGATTTTTAAAAAATTGGCCTCTCTTTCTCTCACTCACTATGGAAAGAATTAGGCAAAAAGCCCAATAAAATCAAAGCTTCCAACTTTTGACCTCAAAGATATTTATCACTCGCATGTCAGAGGCAGCAAAATGTGAGCAGGAGTATAGACTCCTGGCCATACTGCCTGGGTTTGAATTCGGTTTTCATTGCCTGTGCTACCTGCAAGGTCTTGGGTAAATATATAGTTCTATCATGTCTCAGTTTTCTTATCTGTATAAAGAAGATAATCCTCTCTTAGGATTGTAATAAAGATTGCATGATATAATATTTAGCCAGTTCATTACACAGTTCCTGGCATACAATAAATACTATGTACAGTTAGTAAAATTAAAAAATGAGAATATAAATTAATGTATGTCAGAGATATAATAAAATCAGTAAGTTTTCTCATGTATTGGCTTTTGGTGGTAGAATACAAGGTGTAAATTAGAAAGCAGAATTTCAATAAAAAATGCTCAAACAGCTAACATTTATAGGCATAGCCAAAGATAAATTTGAATATGTATACCTCTGAAATATTATACTTAAAATAATTTTTCATCCAGTAACAGAAAATATATTTTAATTCCATCAGCCAGAATTTTTGATAATGTGTTTTCAGCTAATGTAAAAATTCTTAAGTAGGAATATTATCTTTTGTACTCAATATTAAGACTTTGCTGAACAGAATATTAGTTTTTCAAGACAAACTCTTAAAGGGTCGGAATATCAGAGGTTCTTCAACTTAAAAATTTTTAATGAACATTCCAGGAACTAGTTAAGAATGCAAATTTGGCTCTAACTGGTTTGGCTCAGTGGATATAGCACTGGCCTGTGGACTGAAAGGTCCCAGGTTCAATTCTGGCCAAGGGCATGTACCTTGGTTGTGGCCACATCCCCAGCAGGAGATGTGCAGGAGGCAGCTGATCGTTGTTTCTCTCTCAACGATGTTTCTAACTCCCTACCCCTTTCCCTTCTTCTCTGTAAAAAAATCAATAAAATATATTTTTTAAAAAAGAATGCAAACTTGGAGAGTCTAACTGATGTATCATATCTTTTAGTCCATGATTTGCATTTTAACAAGACTCATGGAATATTTTGAAGTCCTTTTGAGAACACATTTTTGAGAAACAATTTAGAGTCAAGTATTGCTGCTTTAGAAAGCATTAGCAATTTTCCTATGTTCATATCAAGCCTTCAAAATGCCATACTATTTAAATAAATCCATATTACCTTTATCTTTGTTTCCATTTCAAAGAGAAGATTAAACAATGTTAGTAATTAGAAAAAAAATAAACCATAAAACACTGCTAACTGTTCCTGGTGTTTAGATTTTAACCACATTATTAAACTTGGTGCAAGAATTGCTAAAATATCATGGGAATAAATGTTCTACTATGTACATGCCAAGAGAGGAATCAGTGTCTTTCACTCAACCTAATGAAAATCTTGATTCATATAAACCATGTTACCTAGTCATTATTAATTAATACTGTTGGATTTTAATAAAATGATTATGATTGTACCCTCAATTAGTCATTTTTTTAAAAAATTACTAAATAAAATTTAGATCATATTTCTTTATTTATTTATAACTGACATACTTTTTCACATGGTATTAAAAAGAGTTGAGGAAATGAACTTTAAAGTGCCTGGTTATCCTGACATTCAATGAAATGGAATTGATACAGGGCCAGAAAGTGGAGAAGGAAAGATCAAATGGAACATGCAATGTTATTCTAAGGTTTTCTTCCTATTACACATTCTTTAAGAGTCTATGTGCCTATGTGCATAAGAATTTATTGTACACTTGTACTCTTTTTAAGAAACTGTGTATAAATATGAATCAATACGGTACTTATCAATACCTGAAAGACTGGTTCAGTGTACCTGACAAGGCGATACCCAGGAAAGGGGGACCTGCACTCGAATATTCTCTGCACCATTTTACTCAAAGACCTTACAAAAGTCATCTTAGGTTTTTGAAGATATTGCCTCAGTAATACAAAAAGAAAGATCATTTTAAGGTCCTTTTCGTCTTTGAAATACTTTGAATCCCAATTATTTGTGGCAGCTGCCCTCATTCAAAGGCATCTCCTCACTAGAGAGACAGTCAGCATCTGTGGACATGGCCAGCCAGTTCTCTGTAGTTCAGTTTTATGTCGTGCCCAATTTAATTAGTTTGACAAAATTTAAATAATACCCGTTGACATTTATTGAGTGCTTACCCTGCCTGGATGTGCCTTGGAGTGTTGCAATTAATCTTCACAACAACCTTAAGAGATGGTTTTTGTTTTCCATCCTGTTTTTTAGATCAGATGACTGAATCTCTGAGGGAGAAGATCATCTGTTTAAGGTGACTCAGGTTATAACAGACAGAGCCCTGGTCTGAAGCCCAGTAGGTCAGGCAGAAGCATACGTGACAACTGGACTTGCGACTGGCATCTGAAGGAGGAAGGGCAAGGGCAATCTTGTTAGACTGGGCTCTTAACCTGTGGAGTCTAATGCTGCCTCACAGTAGACGGTGCCAGAACTGAGTGAATTGTGGAGCACCCAGCTGGAGTTTGATAATTGCGTATTGTGAAGAAACCTCATCCATATATTATAGTGGGTGACGAGAACTTTAATAATAATATGAATCGATATCTGAGTTATAAGTAAGAGCTTACAATTTTTTTTTTATTCTAAGTAAGGGAACACCCTGAATTTTTCTTGACATTGGCAGATAATAGCACCCACTCATTTTATTTTATGTATTTTATATTATTTATTTATTTTTATCCACCAGTTTACAAATACATACAGACTCATAGAGCTTATTATTGTTATCTAACTGAATTTTGGGCAATTCTAATGGCAAGTGGTTCACTAAATTTTGAGGCAGTCAGTTCAATGATTTGCATAACTCTAATTGTTGGAAATCTCTTCTTTATATTAAGCTCTGTCACTTATACCAATTGTACTTTTATAATGAACATATACTAATAAAAGGCAGTACAGAGACTGGCTACAAACTTGAGAAATTGTTAGCCCACAACATATTATATGTTTTTACAAAATTAAAGTAATCATTCATATATATTTTATATTTTTAAATAATTCTACTTCGTTGCCTAATAGTTTAACTCTTTCCAGATGATACTGTTTTTCTTATTTCTTGACTTTCTTCTCCAACATGCTGTTACTTTCAATAAAATATTTTTTCAATAGCATTATTTCAACTATTCCCTGCCAATAGATGTTGATTTCTGTCAATGGCAGTTAATAGTGGAAAGAGTCTGAATTTTGAAAAATTAGGAAAACAAGATATAGGCCTTGATTCTTTCATGCACTAACCATGTTGACTGGAATGTTAATTAATTCACTGCACCTCTGTTTCTTCATTTTGAACTCAAGTAATATCTGACTCAAAGCAACATTGCTTGGTGATTTTCTTCATGTTATATGTATAGTGGACTCAATCATTTTTTATACAGGTGTTATCCATTTCTTGTGAGGGGAATTTTGAAAGTAAAATCCTATTTGTATTTATTTATTTACACTTCAGAGAGTCAAGGGAATTGTTTATTGTTTCCTATACCAATTTTTTAAGTACTACAGAAATTGTGGCACTTCCAGAATTTTGATAGACTGTAATACTCAATTCTGTGAAACTTCCTGGAAGTCCCAGCCACTGTATTTTGATCCCTTTGATAAATACTGCACCAATAATTAGTAAGAACCTCCAGTATAATCGGAGAACACATTTGTGTGTAGGCATGTAAACTTATTTATCTAAAGTAGCATTACCCAATCTAAAGTATATTTTCAAATCCCATAACAGCTTAGTGTCCCTTCCTTTAAGGGTCATTCATAAATATTTGTTGAGAGTAATGACCAGATGATACTATTCAGATGATCTCATTTTCAAGAACTATTCAACCTTGTATATATTCAGAAATATATAACACTTTTTAAATATCCTCATAACTTTTACATTTTTCTTTATTGCAAAATAAAAATAAGCAATCTCACTGCTGTTTCTTTAACATATTTCTAGGACTAAACAATGTTTATATATTAATCAGTCTTTAATGATATAATTCTAATGAAAAGATTTATGAATGTAGTTTTTTCTTTCAACATCCAAAATCAAATCTACCACAGTATATTGATATATATTTTATAAATGCACATTACAAGTACAATTGAAGTTTTTTTTTTCCCTCCAGAATCTAATTTTAGAATTTATTGATAATGCTATCTAAAATAATATTAAACACAACTGAAATCCTAAAGGATAAGGGTGGGTACTGGTAAATACAGATTTATAATGTAACCTTTCAATTCTCAGTTGTAGGTCAGATCTGCTTCTATCAACGGAATATAATTGTTACATAGATAAATGTCTAAATTTTAATTCTTTACTGATTTGAGTGCAAGTGTATGTGTTTTCCTTTCCCCCGAGAATCAGGGACATAAAAAAGATTTAACTCTGTGTCAATAAAAGTTTCTTTGTAAGTCAATCCATGAAAGCAATCCCCTAGCTATGTGTCATGACAGATTAATATGTAGCAGTTAAAAGGCAGATTACTTTGACCCTGCAAGCCTAGAAAATAATTAAGCGGCACATAGAAACATTCTATTGAGGAACGCAAAGATTTAGTTGTGTCTGTGGATTAGTAATGGCATCTTTACCAATAGTTTAGGTAGAAGGATTCTAAATCCTCATCCATCTGATGTTTTATATCTGCTTTCTAAGAATTTCTAACATGATAGCTAACAGATTAAGAAAATGTATTCAGTTTGTAGTGACCTGGTAGGTGACAGTATTCATACATTTCACATCACAGTGGCTTTAGAAAATACTGGGACATGTTAAGGTATATAAAATTAAGCTTCTGGAAATAATTACTGAAATAACATCACTTCAGATAGGTTTTCCTTTATTTTCAAATATATTCTCTCAAAATACATATAAAGTAAATCCAGATGTACTTTTAGAGTTGTTTTTGATGCATTTGGAAGAGTTGTAGTTGTTGTTTTATAACTAATAGAAAGCTAAATTTCTAGAGTCCTAGTTTTTATAGGGTATGGTAGACTCATGCTACTTAACTTTTTCAGAATAGCTTTCAATGAAAAGACTTAGGACAATTTCTGGAGCTATCTTCTATAGAAAATATAAAAAGAATGTTTTTGGCTAAGTTTCATAAGATTGATGTTATGAAACAAAGCCTGTCCTTTTCATTAAGTTAAATTGATTGACTATCCATTAGTTATCTAAAAAAGACAAAAGGATATGCTAATTCACAAGGGTCAGTATTTTTGCTCAGTTAAACTGAGTTAAGGAAAAAAGATTAATAAGCACTTTGACCTAACCTGGAATCAAAGTAATTGACATATAAATGGGATGTATCTATATCTATATATATCTAAATCTCATCTCTTCCCAACATTCACAGTACTGTATTTTTTGTTTATCTGTGATAGGGTCTGACAGAATGGGACTCACAATGAATATTTGGTGAATGAATTAGCAGCATAATTCATATATAGACATTTTTATTTGAAACAGGTCATTTCCTCTCTACTCTATATCTACTAAACTCGTTTGTTGCTGTATAAGATGGTAGGATTTGTTTGCTTGGTGAAATATATATTTTCTTGCTTAAGCTCATTGAGGTCACTCTTACAACTTCTATTCAAATATATTAGGTAGGCAGGAATAAGAAGAAACAGCCTTGGCTCTGCTGCTAAAAATTGTCAGCTACTTGTTCTTCCTGGAATTAAAATTATTTCTTTGTTCCTCTGTTTCCACACCTGAGATAATAAAAGCAGAAATCTTGGAAATACTAAATAATGTCTACAATGGACCTTTCACAAAGTAAGTGCTTTCTAAATATTATCTATTAACAGTATCATTCACTGATTTAGAGATAAAATTGACACCTACAGTCATTGACTGCTGTTTTATATGCATTCATTTACTTTGAAGTTTTTATACAACTTTGTCATAGTCATCATCTCATTTTATCATTACAACACTCCTGGAGGGTGATATCACTCTCCCCACTGTCCTCTATATTCTCTAGGTGTCCAAGATATTAAAATTCCTGCGGGCAGAATGGGAATTCTAACTCACAGCTGATGCCTACATATTTGTCTGTTCCTACCACCTCATAACCAATAATGCATGTTTTGCTTACATGATTTTTTTTAATAATTGGAAAATATATGAGTTTTGACCTGGAAGAAACAAATTTATGTTTAATAAAACAGCCAAATTTGCCTTTCCTGTGTGTAAATTCATAGGTTGACACTTATGTGTACATAAAACTCAAATACTTTTAGAGAATAAAAGTATCCGTTAAAAATCTGTGTACCAGAGACATATTAACAATGAAATTAATTACATGGAAAACATTTATCAATCTGAATAGCACAACATTTATGTATTGGAAAGATTTCTTCTAAAATATATCATGTGCTCATCTTCAGAAAAAAATCATTAAAATTATGGTCCTAATCCAATTTCCCAAAGAAAATTATGTTTATTGTTTAATTTTGAATATCACTTTCCCCATAATTGAGTACAGAGACTTCTGATCAAGATTGAATATCAGGATCCAAAGTTACCCTTCTGCTTATGCAACTAAAAATGTCTGACAAAATATATAAGACTATGCTTTTCAGAAATCAGAAAGCTATCACTGCAAAGCTGTGGCCTCTGAAAGAGGGCAAACAAACAACGTGAGCCTACACGGCCCCAGCCTACTGCCTGGAAGAATTTCCACACTACAGCGAAAGGATGGCAATGCAGGTGAAGCACAATGATCTCCCTGAGTAGAGAAACTGGAACTGGAGGAGGGTCACAGTTCACAAGAAAGAATAACAGAGAGGAGAGAGCTACAAACGGGAGAGCTCTGGAAGTCAGAAGAGGGGACCTCTTCAATCTCCAGCTAAATACTTTCAGACCATTGGAGTGAAAAAAACAATGTAAGGCTGGGGGAAGAGCCAGAATAATAGAACTGAAGAACAATCCCTGAAGCTCACACCAGGCAAGAATTATCTGTTTCTGTCAGCCTTACTTGGAAACCCTGATAATTTGGGGATATTAGATGTAATACTCCTAGGGACATTTTCTCATTTGTAGAACAAAATTAGGCCTAGAATTATGGTTGCTCTGGTCCCTTGTAAGAACACTTAAGAGCAAGCCTCTCAACCATGGTTTCTCAACTGTGCCTCCTTTGATATTTGAAGCCATATAGTTCTTGCTGGGATGCATAGCGCTTTCTTTGTACGGTATTTAGCAGCATCTCTGGTATCTATCCACTTAGAATCCAATAGTAGGCCACCTCTCAAACAAAAATATCTCTAGAAATGGACAAATGTCCCAGGGGTTGGGGGAATCACCTCTAGTTAAGAAACACTGCTCTAAACATCAAACTCTAAGAAACTTAACTGCATCCAAAAACAAAACTCAGGAATATTTATAGCAATACAAAAATATCCAAGACCCAACAATTCAAAATTCAATATGTAATCCATGTAAAAATTATCAGGCATGCAATTATATAGAAAAATATAATTCATAATGGGAGAAAAATAAATCCAATGAAACAGACACAAAAATAAAACATATTATAAACATAATAAACTAAGATTAAAATGTTATTAAAATATTTTTCATAAAATCAAGAAGGCAGAACAAAGATTGAGAATATGCAGAAGATGACATACAAGATATAAACCTAAATTTAACTTATACAGTGGCTAAGGTAAAAAATCATTGTGAGACATTAACAGAAGATTACATACTATAAAAGAAAAGATTTATGAACTTGAAGAAATATCAATAGAAACATTCCAAAATTAAACACAGAGGGAAAATACTGGGGGAGAAAAGTGAAAGAGAGTTTCAGTAAACTGTGGGATATCTTCAAGGATTGTTAAATACATGTAATTGGAGTTCAGTATGCTTGATGAAGTAGAAAAAGTATTTAAAAAATAATGGCTGAAATTTTTTCGTGTTTGTTGAAAACAATAAACTCATAGGTCAAAGAAGTTCAATAAACTTCAAGCATAATAAACATGAAGAAAACTACACCAATGATTAATATCAAAGACATAAAAATGTTTAAAGTATCAGAGAAATTTTACAGAGATGAATGAAAATAATGATAACAGTATACTTCTACACAAAGCTAGAAGGTAGTGGAGCAACATTTTTAAAGGCCCAATACACACACACACACACACACACACACACACACCACAATAACCCCATGCAATTTAAAGTTCTATATGCAGGGGAAATATATTTTCAAAAAAAAGTAAACTGAAGATTTTTTTCAGACGTAAAAAGCCCAAAGAATTGATTTTTAGCATATCGAAATTATAGAATTAAATTATTTACTGCAGTTAGAAATCATATCACATGTAAATTTAAATTTACACAAAAGAATGACTATAATTGAAAGAAATATAAGAGTGTCTTTGCTTATATTTTAGTTAACTAAAGCAAAAATAATAACAATATTGGTTGGGACTTATAATGTATTTGAAGTGAAAAAATATGGTATAAATGCATGGAAGGAGGAAATACAAGTTAGTGCAATGCTGTTACACTACAATAGGGGCCCAGTGCACAAATTCGTGTCCCTTGAAAGGAACTATTGGCCACCAGGCTGCGGTAGGCACAGAGACAAGTCTTGTTCCATCCTCCGTGACCCTGCCTGGCCCCTCCTGCCAGGGCCCCCCAAGTCCCTTGTGTATTGGCAGCCCCGCTCACACTGCTCCCATGTGCTGCTGATGCTCGCTGTGCTTGCACCTGCTGACGGTGAGGAGTGTTTGGGGCCAGCTCCAGCAGTGAGTGCGAGTGGCGGCTATGGCCCTGATCACTCCTCAGGAGCAGGGGGAGGTGAAGAAGCCCCCAAGGGCAATCGGCCCAGCAGCTGCTTGCACATGCTGACAGCACCAAGTGATCAGGACTGGCACCAGGCACCGACAGCAGGTGCAAGCGGCAGCTCCAGTGCCAGCTGCGGGTGCAAGCAAGAACAGCACTGGCAGTGGGTGCAAGCACCAGGTGGGACCACAGTGTGCAGGAACAAAGAATTTTCAGTAACCATCAGAGGGTTCACCCCAATGACAGTGACCAATGCCCTGTTTTAGTCTGGCACCCTCACTCACCTTCTCCACCATCCTGCCACGGCCAACGTCCGGCATGTTTTGCACATGCCCCCTGGTGGTCAGCACACATCATAGTGACTGGCTGTTCCACCATTCAGTCTATTTGCATATTAGCCTTTTACTATACTAGTATAGGATGTGAAGTGATATAAAATTACTTGTAAAACATTAAGGATGCATGCCATAACACTCAAAATAAAAACTAAAACAAGAGTTATAGTGAAAAAGCTATTAAAGAATATAAAATACTAGGGGCCCGGTGCATGAAATTCGTGCACTGGGTGTGTGTGTGGGGGAAGTGTCCCTCAGCCCAGCCTGCCCCCTCTCACATACTGGGGGCCCTCAGGCGTTGACCCCCATCACCCTCCAATCACAGGATCGGCCCCTTGCCCAGGCCTGATGCCTGGGGGACCCTCATTTCCCCCCATCACTGGTTCTGCCCCTTGCCCAGGCCTGATGCCTCGGCCAGAGGCGTAGACCCCCATCACCCTCCGATCGCCTGATCGGCCTCTTGCCCAGGCCTGACGCCTCCGCCAGAGGTGTCAGGCTTGGACAGGGGACCCCCATCTCCCCCCGATCACTGGCTCTGACCCCCGCCCAGGCCTGAGGCCTCTGGCCCAGGAATCATGCCTGGGCAGGGGACCCCCATCTCCCTCTAATCACTTGCTCCACCCCCCCGCCCCAGC
>NW_006283544.1:3986786-3991584 GCF_000327345.1 Myotis davidii
CTTTCGCCTCCCTGCATTGTGCCTACATATGCAAATTAACCGCCATCTTGTTGGCAGTTAACTGCCCATCTCAGTTGGCAGTTAACTGCCAATCTTAGTTGGCAGTTAATTTGCATATAGCCCTGATTAGCCAATGAAAAGGGTAATGTCATACGCCAATTACCATTTTTCTCTTTTATTAGTGTAGATATTTTTATAATAAGTACTATATGTATTTGCTATTGCTTTTTTAAAGGTATATTTATAAAAGAAAATTAAGAAAGGAACTGAAAAAATATTGAACAAAGGAAAGTTAAGACCAAAAGAAACAAATTGGAAGGCTGACAAGCACCTTTCAATGGAACTTTCAAAGAATCCTCACACCATCAGCAGTCATTGAAATCAATCTCAGCATTTAAAATCAGCTTGTTTACAATTATTTAATTTTTTTATACTGTTTCAGTTGTCAATATAATTAATTTGATTAAATTGACAAATATGTGTAAAGAGCATAAGTCATCCTATGTACTTTGAAATAAACACATAAGAAATCAATATGTCTATTTTAAATAATAGTGCAACTTGAGGGTATAGCTTTTCAATTTAGAAATTGAAGTTCTAAATTTTGGGTCCACTTGGTAAGTTATACTTTTATAAAAAATATTTTTTGAGGTTAGTTTTGGTAGAAAGTAAGCATGAAGTTACTATTTAAGAGATTTATTTTTTATTTTTAAGATATTTAATTGAGTTACAAGGAGGGAAAACAGAAGCTGATCTCTGGAATTGTTAGCTTGATCTTAGTGAAAATACTGAAAAGTGATATTAAGAGTTCTATATCATCTTTCAGGTTCAACATTTCCTATGGTACCCATATTGCTTTGGCTTGCAATTGATTCCATTCTACAGAAAATGAATTATATTCTTCAATTTCATCAGGAGCATATGTTTTGATAAGAGAAGATATACCAGTGTTCCATAATATTTAAGAAAACATATGATTGTTGCCTGAGATTTGTGTCAGAAAATAAGATAGGTTATTCTATGAAGGACATTAACTGTTACTAATAGTCACAAATTCAGCAAATATATATTGACTTTATGAACTATTGTCTGCTTCTCTTTGTTTTTGAAGTTAGCACAATGTATTTAGGCTGTTTTATAAAATGATTTTTGTCTAGTAATGGTGATTTAGTTACCCTAGAGCCTCAATCCATTGACTTGAAGCGGGAGGGATGGATCAGATCATATTTATGAGCTTAAACTTTATAAAAAACAGCAGAGGTGTAACCAGACTCTGGCTTCTAACATCTGTGCCAACTTGAATACAATTATTTAACTTCTTTAAGCCTCATTTCTACTTTGAATAAATTGATATAATATCTACTCCTCGGAGTTATCATAAGGATTAAATATAACATGATGTCTTTGTTTGATGTTTCACCAGACACACAATCTGAGACAAGAGTTCGAATACACAAGATGTATCTGATGCAATTGTAGGAAACTCTGGAGGGGGACAAGTGAAGTTAAACAGTGAGAGGAAGATAGCCAATAAAGTTCACATTATCTAGAACATGTGACTGAGGGTAACTGGAGCTCAGCCCTGTTGTACTGAACAGGGCCTTCTGAGTTATTCCACATGAACAGCGAGGATCTAAGATGCTGCTTGAGGAAAGCTGTTATGTGTGGAGGAATGAATGATGCTAATTATCAGGCAATTTCATTTTGAGTGTTCCCTGACTCCAAAGAAGGTCCCAAGGCAAAGAGATGTGGATGAAAGCACCTACTACTCATTGTACCAAACATTGCTTATTAACAGGGCATAGAGAAGCATTAAATGGTAGCTCTTAACATGGTTCTTGTGATTCTCGATATTCTCCATTGGAATATGGAGATAACAGTAGGGCTTAGAGCAGCGGTTCTCAACCTGTGGGTCGTGACCTCTTTGGGGGTCAAACGACCCTTTCACAGGGGTCGCCTAAGACCATCGGAAAACACATATGTAATTACATATTGTTTTTGTGATTAATCACTATGCTTTAATTATGTTCAATTTGTAACAATGAAAATGCATCCTGCAAATCAGATATCTACATTATGATTCATAACAGTAAAATTACAGTTATGAAGTAGCAACGAAAATAATTTTATGGTTGGGGGTCACCAAAACATGAGGAACTGTATTAAAGGGTCATGGCATTAGGAAGGTTGAGAACCACTGGCTTAAAGGTTCCCTGTGAGATTTCAATGATAGAATGTATGTGTCTGGCCCACATTTAAAGGCTATTAAACTTTTCTACTTATATTTTATCAATATTGTCATTTATTTATTATTGTCAAACTATTAATCCAAAACTTTAGTCCTACCTACAACATTCTCCAATTGATTTCACCTGGAGAAGCAAGAAATAATTTAAAGTATTAATATATTAATGTGAATGACAGAATTTTAAAGATCAAGTCACAATATTTTTATCACTCTGACTCTTGTCAGTATTGATATGCTAACCATTCCTTTTGGCCTTGAATCTGAAAGTATAACAAAGGAAAAATGTCACAAAGCTTTTACAAGAATGATCCTATCTAAATATTTCCTGTAGTAGTTACAATTTCCAACACTTTCTAACAACTTTCACTATAAAGTTGCTAAAGAAAATTCCTGAACATACTTGCTTTATGTGGTGAATCCTGAACATATAATGTATTTTAATTAAAAAATAAAATGGCCAGAACGTGACTCATTCCTTTGGCCAGCGTCTCTAGGCTGTGTATGCTCCTAGCTGGTTAGTCATATAGGAGCCATCTTGGTTACCAGATCTACTGAAGGGGTCATAGTGCTTGTGTTCAGGTACCACTCATTTTTACTTAATGATGTCTCATTCATCTCACTTCATGTCATTAAGAAGGCATTTTTATCATCTCATGTCACAACAAGAAGAAGAGTGTCCTTTATCACACAGAGGTAAACGCACATGGAGCCCAGGATGTAGAAAAGCTAAATGAAAATCTGAGAGAAGACAGGGGAACTTCAGGACTGACAACTGTCTCATGCCAACAAGACGAGCCAGCATGTAAGTGACAATGTACATGAGCTGCCTGGTAGCTTGCACCAACCCACCGAGATAAGAACAATATGGTCGCTGCTTTACTGCTACTCTCCCCAACTCAGGAATCTGCCAAAGCTGAGAACTTACAAGGAAATGGATTTTAGGAACTAGTGCAGTCTCATCAACGTGCCTCATTATAAAACCATCAAAACTTCAGATTCAAAAAATTAGGCTCAAAGTGATGACATGAATTATCCAAAGCTCAAAAGTATTTTTAACTGCAAAACTTGGACTGGAAACTATGTCTATTGACTCTCAACTCAAATACTTTTTAAAAAGTTTCCCCCTTACCATGCATATAACACATTCTTATTAAAGAAAATTTGAATAACATAAAAAATGATGTTACATACCTTAAAATATTTTGAATTTTTCTTTTATATTTTTGTAGTTTCTAGAAATATAATAACCACATACATGGTTGGTAATTTTGATCTTTTGGAATTTTATATGAAATATTTTATGGATTTGTTTTTCCTAAAACAAAATGTCAAGCTGAATCTTTTTTCTCAGAAGCCATAAAACCATAGACCTCGGGGTAACCTTGGAAACTGACTGATATAAACACACCATTACACAGGTGAGGAAATTAAAGTCCAGAGGGGGAAGCATGCCTTGGCTAAGGTTGCATGGTTCATTGGCTTATTGTACTTCACTAATTTGCATTTGCTGATTCTTTAAAATAAAACACACACACACTATTATTAACATATTCATTTCATTTGCCTTAGAAGTTGCAAGTAATTACAAGTATTTTATGCTTACATCAACCTTAGGAAGTAGGTACTATTATGATCATCACGTGAAGGACATACTAGTAATTATGAGTTCTAGAGAGAATTGGTGACTTAGCCTAAAGTCCCATGGTTGTTTCATGTCAATAGTCTTCCATTACAGCATTTTTAATGGTTTCATGCTATTCCATCTTAGAGATAAAGCATTCTATATATCTAGTCCTCATTGCTGAACACAACTTGTTTTCAATATTATGTTAATCAAGATATTGCCAGAATAATAAATATTACATTCCCTTTTTCAACATACTTTTGTTAATATAGGTTAATTTTTAACATTTTAATGTCAAGTAGTAGAAAAGTACAATAAAGGTTTTTTTGTTATAAATTTCTACAGTTAAGACAGAAAATTGGTAACAACATAATCAACACAGGAAATACATTTTACTGGTCAGAAGTGCATGTTCTGCTATGAAACTCTTCTGTTCAAGCCTGAGCCTACTACTTATTAATTATGTGACTAGAGAATTTGTGGTTTAGTTATTTCTTCAGAAAAATTGATTAAATAATAGCATTTACCTCACAAGTTTTTTGTGATAATATAATTAACTAGTGGCCAGGTACATGAAATTCTTGCATGGGATGGGTGTCCTTCAGCCTGGCCTATACCCTCTCCAATCTGGGACCCCTTGGGGGATGTCTAACTGCCGGTTTAGGCCTGATCCCTGTGTTATTGGGACTAAACTGGCACTCGGACATACCTCTCGCAATCTGGGACCACTGGCTTCTAACTGCTCACCTGCCTGCTTGCCTAATTGCCCCTAACCACCATGCACGCCAGCCTGATTACCCCCACTGCCCCTTCGCTGGCATGATCACCCTTAACTGCCTCCCCCCCCACCGACCTGATCTCCCCCAACTGCCCCCTCCTGCTGGCCTGCTCACTCCTAACTGCACCCACCTGCTGGTTTGATCACC
>NW_006283544.1:3992089-3993941 GCF_000327345.1 Myotis davidii
GCCAGTGTGATCACTCCCAACTGTCCCCCTTCCCCGCCAGCCTGATCACTCCCAACTGCCCTCCTCTCCTGGCCTTATCAACCCTAACCACTTCTGCCTTGGCCCCGCCACCTTGGCTTTGTCCGGAAGGAAGTCCAGAAGGTCTCCTAGAAGGTCTCCCGGTCTAATTAACATATTACCCTTTTATTAGTATAGGTTGGTATATATAAAGGGCTCAGAAAAGAGAGTACACACTGTTTGCACTACACAGCTATACACTATTATTGTCACAATTACTAGAGGCCTGGTGCATGAAATTTGTGTACCATAGGGGGGTTGTCCCTAAACCCGGCCTGCAGCCTTTCCAATCTGGGACCCCTTGGAGGATGTCCTACTGTGGGATTGGGCCTAAACCAGCAGTTGGACATCCCTCTCACAATTCGGGACCTCTGGCTCCTGACCGCTCACCTGCCTGCCTGCCTGATTATCCCTAACTGCTTCTGCCTGCAAGACTGATCGCCCCCTAACCACTCCCCTGCCAGCCTGATTGATGCCTAACTGCTCACCTGCCAGCCTGATCACCCACAACTGCCCTCCCCTGCTGCGTCCTGCCTCCTCCACTAGGACCTGCCTCTTCCATGTGAGGTGGTGGAGACACCGGGACCGGCCTCCTCCATGCCACTCAGAGCCACGGGACCCCCAGGCCTCATCACACAGAGGGACCCCTGGGATCACCTTCACTGTGCATGTGGCCATCTTGTGGCAGCCATCTTGTGATGATGTTGTGTAAGGGCATCGCGTGAGGGTGTGACGCCACCTAGGCTTTTATTATATAGGATTATTATTTAAACATAGTCTAAAGCATTGTTAAATGGGGTTTTCAGGTGGTATGTTAGGTGTACGCCAGGATTTTCATATTTTTGTGTGCTTAGATGAATAAAGAGATAATATTTATAATTTGCTTAAATAGTGTTTCCATGTGAATATATATATATCAGCCCTGGTTGGTGTGGCTCAGTTGGTTAGGTGTTGTCCAGTGCACTAAAAGGTTGCTGCTGGTTTGATTCCCGGGAAGGGGCATGCAGGAGGCAGATGTTAGATGTTACAATCTCACATTGATGTTTCTCTTTCTCTCTCCCTCTCCTTTCCTCTCTTTCTAAAAGTCAATAAAATACCTATTAAAATAACTTTAAAAATATATATATTAGAAATTATTATTATTTTCTCTGGCAGTATATATTTCATTGGCCAGAGCTTGGCATGTGGTGATGCCTAACTTCAAGTGGGTAGGAGATTATCAGCTTTCTGATACCAGAAATAGAGAAGAATCAAATGTTAGTGTATATTTGTAATATATATCACACTTTCAAACATCCAGCTTTCCAAATCTATATATATAAAAGCCAAGCAACTGGAATGCCAGAGCAACTGGAATGACCAGAATGACCGGTTGCTTTGATGCACACTGGGGCCCCAATTGCCCCCCACCACCTCAATTGGGGGCGGGGCCAGCTGGCCAACCACCCGTGGCCCGCCACTCAGAGCCACGGGACCCCCAGACCTCATCACACAGAGGGACCCCTGGGCCCACCTTCACTGTGCATGTGGCCATCTTGTGGCAGTCCTGGTCAGCCCGGCTCTGATCAACCCCAATTGGGGAGGGCCAGCTGGACTGCACCCATGCACAAATTCGTGCACTGGGCCTCTAGTAAAGATATAATCATTAATGCGGCTTCGATGAGGCGTTCCACAGCTTAGCTGTTTCAAAATTGAGTTTTCATTGAAAAATGGCTCTTCCCCTTTACTGCACTACCCAAAACATTAGTAGAAATAAATAAATAAAACATAATCATTTAAATTTGGACAAATTTTA
>NW_006283544.1:3994032-4011063 GCF_000327345.1 Myotis davidii
GGACTGAAAGGTCCCAGGTTTGATTCTGGTCAAGGGCATGTACCTTGGTTGTGGGGACATCCCCAGTAGGGGGTGTGCAGGGGGCAGCTGATCGATGTTTCTCTTTCATCGATGTTTCTAGCTCTCTATCCCTCTCCCTTCCTCTCTGTAAAAAACCAATAAAATATATTAAAAAAATAATCCTTGTTCCTGCCCTTGAAGTTCACAAAAGATAAAGCAGTTTTAAGCCAACTATGACCTGTGGGCCAAATCCATCCTCCTGTCTGTTTTTGTAAATTAAGTTTTATTAGACCATATTCACACTCATTCTTTTATGGATGATCTGTGACTGCTTTTGTGGTACAACAGCAAAGATGAATAGTTGCAACAGAAACTCTGTGACTTGGAAAGCATGAAATCTTACTATTGTACCCTTTATATTAACTAGAGGCCTGATACATGAAATTCTTGCAAGGGGCTTGGTCCTCGCAGCCCTGGCTGCCCCAGCTTTGTCTGGAAGGTCCTTCGGATGGTCGCTCTGCTGTTTGGTCTAATTAGTATATTAGCTCTTTATTATATAGGATAGCTTGACTCCTGCTCTAAAGATACAGAGACTTATGGAAATTAACAAATGAACACAGAAAAAAACACACGCAATGAATTCATGTGAGATTTTTAGGAACAATAGTAAATTGATATGATTAAGGATTGCCTCTACTTGAGTTTTGACAAGGAGAAATCAGGTTCTTTGCAACAACAGTGTAACCTAATTACAATCTTGTTTCTTTGGTAAGTCTAATTCATAACTACTGTGCATTAAAATCCTGGTAAACTCTCCTACTTTAACAAAACCTAGGATATTAATTCAATTATATTCCAGAACTTGAAGGTTTTTTTCCCCTCCCCCAAAGAAACATAACCTAAAATACTGTTATGCTGGGATTTTTTAAAGACAAGCCAAGTAAAGAATTAAAGTAATTATGTGAAAAACTTGGGCAAAAGGCACATTTGCCTCAGTAACCAGCAATTTCCAAAATTACACTTTTTATGGTGTAATAAGGAAATTTCTGAGATTAAAAGAGAAAAAGGAAATCTCTGGGAGAAAAATGCCATGCTTTAAACTTGAGAGCATTTATTGGGTAATGGCTGGGGTAAATCTTAATCTTTAAGGCATGTTAGTATTTCTAATGTGCTATCTTGAAAAATAAGAAGTCAGCGGTGATGATGGTATCAAAATTGTAAATTGTTATCCCTTTTCATTCTTATCTCCTTTTTTATTTTCATCTGACCTCTGGCTATTAGTTAACTAAACGTTGTTTATCTCCAGCCAGAAACAAAGCAGAAAATGCTTTATGAGGCAAGAGCAAGGTCTCACCTTCTGCTTCAGCTTTTCACCTTAATAGCAAAGACGCAAAGAAAAGGGGCCCCTGCTTGAAAGACTCAACCTAGAATCAATCCCAGAAACCGTATATCTCTATACAGTTTAGGTTTTCATCATAGTATCAAAGTGATAAGTTAGGCTAATTCAAAAGCTTTAATCAAGACTATGGTATTGAGGAATGTGCATTAGGAGTTTGCTGTTTTAATTTCTACAGTGCTTGATGTAATAAAAGGTGTTTGTTTTTTTTTCTCTTTTACATTTGTTGAAGAGTATTGGGGATCTTAATGCACCATATTGACAGAGTAATAAAAATAGCAAATTGCATTTCAGGCCTTGTGCCAACATCATTAAACTCTCAGTCATACTCAAAACTATAACAAGAGCAAAACAAAAGATGTAGGTCTCCGCCAACTCAACGAGGATCCCTGTTGAACTGTGTGTGGTCAGTGGCCCCTGAGTAGGATTCCCTTTGCTTGGAACCATTGAACAACAGCTCTAGCATATTGTGACCTCAATTATGTAAACAATCTACCCTTCTTTCTTTCCATGTTTTCTTTTCTTCTTTTTTTAAGAAAAAAGTTCACCTGTTTTGTGAGATGATCACTTAAATGTTCCCTATTACAAAATGATTGAGTGTCCCTCTTTCCTGTCCAGCCACTCCACTCTTGAAATTTACATGTAAAGGATTTAAATTTAAATGCCAGAATTAATAACACTTTTAGTTAAATTGGTGACCCCCAAAAAAATCCATTCCACAAGTTTAAAATGGCACCTGTCCAAGGCAAATTGAGCAATAGAAAGGGCTATTTGACCCACTGTACCAAAATACAGCCCTGTAAATTATCAGAGTAAATCAAAAAGTACATTTTCAAAGTGGTCCATTCTATTTGAAATCAATCAAAAAAGGATCACATTTTAGGAATGCATTTATAGATTACTAAAACTGTTATTCCAGGTGGCATGAAATATTATTTAAAAAACAAAAATTAAATTAGAGTTTTTAAAAAAGTAGGGCATCTTAAATATGTTGATATTTTAAAATATATAGATATATGTTGTAACATTTCCATAACCCTTAATTCAAACCCATATTGTACGATGTATATATATATGTAAGTATTCATTTTTAAAAAGTTAAATGTTTCCCTTTTATTTTTATTCCTTTGCTACAAGAAGTATTCTACTTCTTAATTCCAGAATTATTTTTCAAGTAATAAGTACCCATAGAGATGTTGGAAGAACGAATCAGGAGAACCATGCCATATATACTCAAGACAAAATTTTTATTTGTTATTCTTTGGAGAATTCTTTGTAATAGAGGGTGCTTGAGTATAACTGTTCAACATTACATCGTGCCATCTTCAATTGCTTGATACAATATCTCAGGAAATGGTCCAGCAGGTTTGCAGCAGCTAAAATGAAATTCATTTCCAATATCGATTCACTTATCCCAGGATAGCACTCCCATCTTAAAAGTCCTCAGGTGCTTTGAAATCCCCATTTTTGTTCAGTTGACTGTGAACTTAGCTGCTTGTCCTTTCAGAATTGCCATATGGGCCATGCTTTCACTAAATTTCTTCATGAACCATTTAAAACAACCTATATTTAAGGACTTCTGGAACTACAAACTCTAAATTTCAGGTTCTTCTCTCCCCTCTGATTGAATAAAACTAATTGTGAAATAGTTCACACATAAAGAAGAGTAAAACAAATGAGGAAATAGTCACGCATCTCCTAATCAGTACAAGCTGCTGTACCTAATCCAAGTCTACAATTCTATCTCAACATGGGATGTGTGTGATTACCATGTGGTAAGCCTGAGAAGATAAATCAATACTTTATATAATCTGCACTGAAATACTATGTTTCCATAGAATACTTTGCCCTAGCCTGAGCAAAACTGGGCCCAGCGGTACCTTGCTATAAGTCAGAAAATAATTGCAAAAATCAGAAACAAATTCTGCGGACAACTGAAAACCCTGAAGAAAGTTTTACTTTAACTAACTTTAAAAAACAAAGTAAAGAGGAGAGAGAAAATCTGAAGGTCAAGGATTCAACCACAGTTTCAGGAATCAGATGAGGCTATCCCTGGGTTTAGTTTGAACGGAAAATGAGAATTGGGGGCTAACAGCTTCTGCTCCCATCAAACCGAAATGGCTCATCCTGAACCACAGTAAAAGGCTCAATGAATTTAAGGTTAGAGATTCATGTTTTTAGAGACCCCAGGAAAAGAGAGCAACATCACCCAGCAGAAGGGGGTAGGAGATGCATTCGTTAAGGAGTATAAGAAACTATCTATAGGGAAATGGTTTATTTTATTTTTACAAAATAACTGAAATGTATTGTTGCTAAAATTAAATTTCTTTGAATGATGTAGTTGGAAAAGTACATAGCTGTTTCCTGTGTGGGATGAGAGTTGTAAGATACTGCACGAGCATTCTCCCTCACCTGCTGGTCAGAGGAAAGTAGCCCCGAGGTAAACTCCGTCAAACAGATGTGTACAAACCTTGTATATGGGACTTCTGGCATGTATTCCCCTCGCTCTAGTAAGAGGTTCACTCTTTTTCCTAAAGCCTGGTCACGTTGTATATAACTATTGCATAATAAAATATTGTATTTTATTGTACAATATAATTATACAATATGTTATTTTATTATGCAATATATTACATAATATTTAACACATAATTAAATACTATCCTATATAATAAAAGCCTAATATAGAAATTGTCCCCTCGACCTGGAGTTCGACCAGGAGGAGGGTCCAGCCTGCCAACTGCTCACAGCCCCTTCCCCCCGCCGTCCCCACCCCCTATCAGCCCCTTACCCTGATCAAGGGCAGGGTCAGCCCACCAACCTCCCGCATCCGCATTCCCCTCTCCCAGGCCATCCTTTGTCCCCTCCCCCCGGCCAGCCCAGCTAGATCGACCCTTATCCAGGAGGACCGGTCAGACCCCAACTATGCACAAATTTGTGTACCAGGCCTCTAGTGTAATTATAAGAAGTAATCATTGTTATACTCTAACACCTATATAGCTTTCATTGTGTAACAAGAATGGTGTTAAGAATTTAATTCTCATTATGTTGATGCTATTGTTATCTTCTCTTTAACTATGAGGCAACTAAGACAGAGGAAGTTTTTGTATCTTGCTCAAGATCACTCAAATAGTTAAGTGGTGGAACCAGGATATAAACTCACAAAGTCTAGCTTCATATAAGTATATGAGTGTTAAGATATAGATAGATATATAGATGATGGATAGGTGATCAATAGATAGATATCTCCCCTCCCCTCCATACTTACTAGTTATAGTGTCACTTTGGGGGTAGGGAACTGAATTTCTATTAAGTCTGGCATTTTATTTTTCTTAACAGCTATTTATACATTAAGAAAATTAGCTCTGCCCTAACCAGTTTGGCTTAGTGGATAGAGCATCAGCCTGCAGACTGAAAGGTCCCAGGTTTGATTCCAGTCAAGGGCATATAACTTGGTTGTGGGCACATCCTCAATGGAAGGTGTGTAGGAGGCAGCTGATCGATGTTTCTCTCATCAATGTTTCTAACTCTCTATCCTTCTCCCTTACTCTCTGTAAAAACTCAATAAAATTTATTTTTTTAAAAAAGAAAGAAAATTAGCCCTTTGTGATATACATGCAAGCTTTTATCCCAGAGTTTTCTTTTGCCTTTTCATTTTTCCTATCACTGAGGTTTTATTTATTTATTTATCTGTTTTCATATAGTCAAGTATAATAATCTTTAAGTTTATGGCTCTGAATTTTGTGTTACGTTTTTTAAAGACATTTTTTCATTTGAGTTTATAAAATAATGTCTCCATGTGTCCCCATGTCTTCATCTAGTATTTTTATAATTTAATTTTAGTCTAAAACATTTAGTCCATTTGGCACTTATTATTTAGCCTATGTGGAAGGTATTATATGTCTTATATTTTACATGTGATATTTTTGGCTAGTGTCAGGTAGCTGTTGTACTCTTTCTTTTCATCCATCCAGTCTTTAATTCATTCATACACATGAGTTGAATTATTTTAATAGGTATGGGTTATGGCCATATAAATACATTTAAGACTCAGATTTTAAGCATGTCAAAGGCTGTGAACCAGTAGTTCCTGCCCCTGAGTTTCTATATTTCTATAATTCCATCTTGCCCTGGCTGGTTTGGCTCAGTGGATGGAACATCATCCTGTGAACTGAAAGGGTCCCTGGTTTGATTCTGGTCAAGGGCACATCCCTGTGTTGTGGGCTTGATCCCCTGTAGGGGGCATGCAGGAGGCAGCCGATCGGTGATTCTCTCTCATCATTGATGTTTCTATCTCTTTCTCCCTCTTCCTTCCTCTCTGAAATCATTAAAAATATATTTAAAAAAAATCTTATCTCATACTCATACTAAAAATTACATTTTGATAACAGTAGGCTACATAAAGTCACCAAAAGTTATCATCTATTTTTAATGGGAAGTCTTAAAAATCTTTGAATGTTATTTAACTAGAAAGTTATTAAGCACTAATGCAGTATTTCTTCGGATTAGTATCCAACCTAATTGATGACAAGATCAAGGAAAAGCCTTTCAATTACATCATGGGAGTTCTATGACTTGGTGTAGTTTCTTTTCAATGAACTTGTTTCTAATGAACTATTTTGACCCTCTTCATCAGAGTAAAGTTAATACTTTAATAATATTTCTACCTTATATAGAGATGGGCAATTTTACAAGGTTAAAGTATCTCTGGAGAACTGGTGAGATTTTGTATTTATAGATCTGATGCTGTCTTGAGTGAGTTTTAATATTTCAAGCATAAGATCCTTAATTAGTATAAAGAAATTCAAATAAGTGATCTCCAATTTCACTCTCAGTCCTAACATGCTACGATGTGTGCCAGAATTCATCTGGAGACACTGATTACTGGATAGTTTAGTTCAAACAACAGAATTTGACCTTGGCATAAATTTGTTTCAAAGACTGGCTTTCCAAAACAATGCAATGAAGACTCATTTCTTTATTTATTTTTAACAGATTCTAAAATAGTAATCATTTGAAATTCTACTCTTTGGGTTGAGGCATACATTATTAATATACAAAAAAAAGTAAATTGAGTGGAACATTGTATAAATAATAGAGAATCACAGCATTAAAATATTATTGAATAAATTCTTAGCCACAAAAACCTATAACCAAATATCAACTCATGAAGGCTTTTGTCTTAGTATTGAATCATTCCAAAGATTCAGAATAGCATATTCTACCACATCAATTACTCTGTCCATTGGAGAGTAACCTCAGTGAACTTTGACCCATCTTTAGTTCCTAACCACCTGCTTCCAAAGGAAAATGATGCTTTCTTCAATGAAAGACATAAAAACACGGGGTGTATGCCTAATTGCCCAGCTGGCTGAGTTTAGAATAAAACACTGCAACTGATTGGTGAATTGATTTTGCCATTTGCTGTGGTTTTCTGCAAGCATCTAATCAATTGGGTAGTTTGTGCTGACCCATTTTGGGGTTATTGTGTTCTCTCTGTAATGTTTATCTTCAATACCATTTTAGCCCTATGTATTTTTATACATTGGTAAAATTAAAGTATTCTCCTTATACCTTTTCTAGAGCTTTTGTATAACAGGTACATATAATGTGCAAGTACACATAATTTTAAAAATTAAGTCAGTGTTCAACATAATAAAATTTCTATATCAGATGGAGTCCGTATAGAACATTTTTGTTTAATTAAGCTGAGGGACAAATAATTTTGAGCAATGAGAATTTCAGTGCTACATCAGTGACAAATGTGACACTTTCCCCCCTATATATTTGATCTATTAATTCATAGATTTCAGAATTTGGAAGTAACCTTAAGTGTCCTCTATTTCAAGGAGCCGTCAAATGCTGGAATTCCCTCTGCAACATCTCCACCATGTGGTTATTTTGCTTAAGTCACGACCAGCAGCAGGAAACACAGTATGTCCAAAGGAAATTAGTCATATCCTTGTTCAGCCCTAGCTATTGCATAGTCCCCATTTATGTTAAACTCAAGCTGATACACCTGAACCTCCTAACGATTGATTTTAATTCTACCCATTAGTGACTCATACATTGAGCCTAAATCACCCTCAAAAATGTTCCTTTTCCACTGAAAGACCTTTGTATACAGAGAGATATTAGTATCATCTAAATCCTTGTACATGTCAGACTGATTTCTTTAAAAAATTCTCTAATGTGTGCATGTTTCTATTAAAATGTAGAACTTTAAAACTGTACATTAGCACTCGGAGGTAGCTGATTATTAGAGTAAATGCAAATTACTACTTCAACCACCAACATTCTTGACATGATACTTCTATTAACGCAACCTGAAGAGACATTGATAAAAAGCACACGCTTCTGAACTGTGGTCTATAACCCCTAAATTGCTAACAGATATAGCACTTTTCTGTAATTATGCAGTTTGCTTTCTGCTTTCTACTTCTAACAGAAAACATTTAAGTTCCCTCAGATCAACTATGAACTTTCAACTTTCAGCCTTTCATTCAAAATAAAAGCCTAATGAATTTGATTTTAATCGGGATTTTTTTCCCATTATTGTCATCATCTTTATTTTTTAATACAGTCATGTGTTGCAGTAATGGACCACATATATGGTCGTAGTCCCATAAAATTTTAATAGAGCTGAAAAATTACTCTTTCCTAGTGATGTCACAACTGTCATAACATCATAGTTCAACACATCACAGAAATATAACATCAGCAATTTAATATTTAATTCCTATAATTCTACTAGTTCGGCCACATATAATGAGAAGAAATAATAATTGTGGCTTAAACAAAATGAAAGTTTATTCTGTCTCATGTGGAGAACCGCAGGAGTCCAAAGCTACCACAGCAGCTCCACAGCTCCCCCAGCAGCCCAGGTTTCAAATTCCTCTTGCACTCTTGGAGATACAGTTTCCTTCCTCCCGGTCAACCATGCTCCACAAGGTGTTCAGCTTTTACCGGTACCTCTAAGTAGACTTTCAGGGGAAATTATCCAGGCAGAAAAGGAAATTAAACCCTTTTCAGCTGACTCAGTTGTAGCATTCAAAAATTATTTTTCTTCAGGCTATAGTTATCAGTGTAAGGAATACTCCCCCCCAAAAAAATGCACCTTTTTGTTCCAACTAGCAATAGTCTCAACTAAAAATGTAGTTTTTCTCATTAAGGAGAAAAAAAGAAAATCACATTCTTTCTACGCATACACAGAATATGAACAACAAATCAAGTCACGATAAAGACCAAAGGATTGAGAAAAAAAAATATATTCTTCTCACTCACAAAAATTAAAATGCTTATAATATTTGGCAAAGATGTATCAATGAAAGCTTTTACATTCCTTTTGGAAGTGTAAATTTGTTTAACAATTCTGAAAACTATATTGTTATTATCTAGTAACATTGAATATCTATTACTTCTAACTCAACAATTCATTCTGAGCAGGATGTCTTGAATGCATTCACTAGGAGACATGTGCTAAAATATTTGTGATAGCGTAATACTGAAAAAAGGATGTCAACAGTAGTAGAAAATATGAATAAATTGTTTTACATGAAAGTCACGTCAACAAGGATAAACCTTGAAAAAGTGGTGCATCATAATAATATAAAAGTCACTAAATAATATAAAGATTACAAGACAATTTGTATAAAGAAAACAAGTAAAAATCAAAAAGTTATTATTTGGTCATACAAACATGTACTACTTTTAAAGATTAGTGAAAAGTACATGATGAGAATAAAAATAAAATTCTTTGGAGGAAGAGAGATAAAGACCATGAGGGTAGGGGATATTAATAAGTAAGACAACATATTCCAGGTTGAGGGCCCCCTATAATGTTAACACTGTATGCATATATTATACATATTCTTTTATGTATAGCACCCTTATTGAAAATATATAAAAACCAGGCAAAATATAAATATGTTCTGGTTAAAAGAAACGTATATGAAACAATGTGATCAAGTTTTAAAATAGAAGCAAAAGACATTAAGAAAATGCAAACTAAATAAAAATAGGACTTAATTATTAAATTGCCTGACATTTAATATTTAGAGAACTTAACTAATTAAAGAAACACATAATAATACAAGGCATGAATTATAAAATTAGAGCCCTAGTTCTATATGAAAAATATAACACATAAATGAAGCAAAAACTATTAGAAAGGCAAGGTGAGGTCTGTTTTTGATATTTTATGCATTTATTGATATGTCCACAACACCTAAAACAAGGCTTGTAATACTAGGCATTAATTTTTTAATAAGCAGAAGAGATGATTACAATGGAATATTTATTAAAGTTATTAAATGCAGAAGAGGCTGCTATGAAGAATTAATAACATAGCCTGGTTGATGTGGCTCAGTGGCTGAGCACTGACCTATGAACCAGGAGGTCTGGGTTTGATTCCTGGTCAGGGTACATGCCTGAGCTGCAGGCTCAATCCCTAGTAGGGGATGTGCAGAAGGCAGCCCATCAATGATTCTCTTTCATCATTCATGTTTCTCTCTCTCTCTCCCTCTCTCTTCCTCTCTAAAATCAATAAAATTATATTTAAAACAAAAGGAAAACTGGGAAAAATGCAATTTGTCTTGGAAAAAAAAAAAGACTAGTTGCCTGGTGCACAGATCATGTATACTATGACCTTAACTTATGACATAGTAGGTACTCATCAAAAGGTATTTGCTGTGCTATTTACACTAGCTAAGATTTGTAAGCAGCCCAAGTACCCATCAGTAGCTGAGTGGATAAAAAAGCAGTAGTAGATTTACACAATTTTTTCCAGTAAGAAAAAGAAAAAAATCTTACCTTTTATTACAGTATGGATGAACCTGGAGAGTATTATACTGAGTGAAATAGGCCAGTCAGAGAAAGACAAATGCCAAATGATTTCACTCATATGTGTAATCTAATGAACAAAATAAGCTAACAAACAAAATACAAACAGGCTTACAGATAGAGCTGTTAGAAAAGAAGAGATTAGGGGGCTGGTGCAAGGTAAACGGATTAAGAAAAAACAACAACTCATAGACACAGACAATAGTTTGGAGATTACCAGATGGAAGGGTGGGTAAGGGAGGAAGAAGAGTATAAAAGGGACAAATGGTGATGGAAGGAAAATAGACTTTGGGTGGTGAACTCACAATGAAATATGCATACGACGTTTTATAGAATTGCACATCTGAAACCTATATCAGCCCAATAAATTCAATAACAACTTTAAATAAAGGTATTTGAGTGAGTGGTTCTGGAAAATAATGTATTAAGAGTATTAGGCTATTTTTAATATTTGAGCAGTACAATAATTAATGAAACAGTTAATTTGTAAGCTGTATTATTGTTTCACATATAATTGTCAAGTACCCTGTTTGTTATTCTTATCATTCTCTTGTGACCAAACAGGTGGATAGCAGCTATGCAAAGCATGGGATCTTTCTAAAATTCTGTTGTTGTTTTTATTCTCATGTAAAGACTGTTATTGGAATACAGTACAATTTGATACGCATGCATTTTACTTTAAGTCAGCTAATAATGTGCCAATTGCTTTCATTCTTTCCTTAGAGTATTATCCAGTGCTTTAAAAAAAATGATCTGCCAGTATTTGAGTTCCGTAGGCTAAGGCACATCTTTATCACCAACTAATGTGGTATTAACTCTCTCAGCAGACAGGAGCAGAAGCGATGGAAGATGCCTCTGCATCTGTCTCCTCCAGGTGACAGTTGTACTTCCTTTCCCACTGTTTTCTTCATTAGCGCTAATTTAGTCTTTGAAGAATTGGCAACTGTTTTGCAAAATTTGAGCATCTTTCCCCCCTTTGAGGAATAGATCTGAGAATTTCCAGGACTGATTAAATTTTAAAAAGTAGTTATAGAGTAAGTCTCTTGGCCTCACAGATATTACTCTGGGTTTCTCAATCTGAGTATTGTTTACTGGCATCATCTCAGTACTGTCAACAAATCCTCATTCCAAGAACCCTCATTCCATGAGGAACTGGGATAAATAGTTTGAAAGTAAAATACATGCGTGTTGTTGTTGTTGTTTTTTTTTAATAAAAGCAAGGAAGTATGAATCTTATCCTAGGATAAAATACATTCTTCACCCCTGGCCCCCAAATCTTTAGAATATGAAAAAGAGTGCCTGGCACATATATGATGTATACTACATGCAGTTGGATAGAAGAGGCAATTAGAAATTTGGAGTCTTCATGTTAAGAAAAAGTTTCTCAAACTTAAAAAAAAAGAATAGAAAAGTGATTTTCTACACTCCTTTAAAAAAATAGGAGAAACAATATTCTTTTATTTTTATTTGTTCCTTCACTCGCTTGGTAAATAATTGCTGAGTTCCTTCTATGTTCAAGTGACTGTGCTAGTTGCTCTGAGGATCAAGTTCTTCTTTTAGGAAATTTAAATTTTAGTGGGACAGATTACATGCTTGCAATTGTTCTAATATGAACTGGGTAATAATAACTTTATCCTCTATAATAATAAAAGTGTAATATGTTAATTAGACTGGACATCCTTCCGGAAGTCCTTCCAGATAACCTTCTGGATTAAGCCAGGGCTGCTGCTGCTGCGAGAGCCGGGTGGCAGCTGGGGCTGCAGCTTCGGCCCTCGGAACCTCTTGCATGAATTTCATGCATTGGGCCTCTAATTGACTAATAATGCTTTAGGAGTATTAGGCTATTTCTAATATGTGAGCAGTACTATAACTTATAATTTTGAAAGCAATATTATTGTTTCACATATAATAATTTTCAGGTGCCTTGTTCACTATTGCTATCATTCTGACTAGAGAATGAAGTGAGGTCATCAGATAAATCTCATAAGATAGACTAACTAATGATAGGCAGCTTCTAGAATGGTTCCATTTTATAATTATCACCTGTGTAATATTGCCCCCCTTTTTTAAAAAATATATTTTATTGATTTTTTACAGAGAGGAAGGGAGAGAGATAGAGAGTTAGAAACATCGATGAGAGAGAGACATCGATCAGCTGCCTCCTGCACATCTCCTACTGGGGATGTGCCCGCAACCCAGGTACATGCCCTTGACCGGAATTGAACCTGGGACCTCTCAGTCCACAGGCCGACGCTCTAGCCACTGAGCCAAGCCAGTTTCAGCAATATTGCCCCCTTTTAAGTGTGGGTTGGATCTAGTGATTTGGACAAGCTTCAATCCAAAGCCCAGAGCAAAAATGATGGAATGTCACTTCTGAGGTACAGTTACAAAAGGCTCAAAGCTTCATAATGCTCACAGGTTCTCTCAGTCTCTTTGTCCTCTTACTTGTTCCCCAAAGAACTGCAATGTATGAGGTACCCTATGGAGAAACCCATGTGGCAAAGAACTGAGGTCAACTTCTGGCTAACAGCTAGCCAGAAACTGAGGACTTCAGCCTACGGGGACCTTCATGTCAACAAACATGCGTATGAACTTGGGAAAATAGATCCCATCACAGTGAAGTCTAAAGATGCCTGCAATTCTGATGGACACCCTGACCACAACCTGTGTGAGGCTCTGAGCCAGAGGGCAGGGTTGTGGCTGGATTCCTGTTTTGTAAGCAGCAGTAAATAACTAAATCAAAGTATAAGCAATGCTGAGAGGAAGATTCTGCTAACAAGTTATCGTCTTTAGGAAACTCTGATATGCTAGGCACTAGGTTCATAAAAGTGGACAAAACAGACAAAGACCTATGTTTGCCCACATGATGATCTGTTAACAACATATCCAACGATTATGCAGATAATTAATGAAGTTGTGGTAAGATCAATGAAAAATGTGAAGGTATAGGGAGTTTTTAAAATAAGTGTATCCCATCTAGGCTTTCTTGATTTTCCCCAAGAAAATATATAAAATGTGTAGGAGGGTGAAAATAGTGATTGGGATAAGGAGCAGAAAGCTCTCCTTAATGCCTGGGGGAAAGCATATGTACAGGCCCTGGGGCGAGAACCTAGTGTGACAAAGACTTTGCCATGTTGAGTTTCATAGAACATTAAGTACTTGGGGTTGTTTCCTAAGAGCAATAATAATAAATTGAGGCGTAATAAAGGACACTACATAACCATATCTGGAATTTTACAGAGATCACTCGAGATACCTTGTGGAGAAAGCATGGATGCTGGGAGGCCAGTTAGGAAGCTGAGAAATAATGGTGGTTTCATCTCAGGTGGCTATTTTGGGGATAAAACGTACTCTATAGGATGTAATCAGGTGTGGCACTATAACGGGAAATCATAACATATCTAAATTTTTCAGAGATACAAAATATTTACTACATATAAATGTTATTTTGTTTAATCAATTAGAAGTACTTAATGATTACTTATAATATATCAAAATATTCTTCACATATGGGGAAACATGGTTTTTATATTTCTATGTTCACCCTTTTCTTTTTTAAAAAATATATATTTTATTGATTTTTTTTTTACAGAGAGGAAGGGAGAGAGATAAAAAGTTAGAAACATTGATCAGCTGCCTCCTGCACACCTCCTACTGGGGATGTGCCCGCAACCAAGCTACATGGCCTTGACAGGAATCGAACCTGGGACCTTTCAGTCCATAGGCCGATGCTCTATCCACAGAGCCAAACCAGTTAGGGCCACTCTTTTCAACTGTTTCATTTTTTATCATGGCTACAGAGGCGATTGAAAATTCTACTTTTCACAACCATGTGAGGAACAGATAAATACATGGTACGTAATAGCAGATACATTTATCTTTCCCTTTCCACCATTTTCTCCCAGAAGAATCAGAGTTCAAGCAGTCAGAGATGTAAGATGATATAGTGCCAGACATATTGAGAAGTAAAATCTTTCAATGACACTGGAGGGAAAACCACCTACTTTAATACAGTAGGCTCCAGGAGGTAATCTAGTCTAATCACTTGAAGGAAAACTTTCTAGCTTAGTACCAAGAATAATAGTGCAGAGCACAGGGTATCCTGTATTATTCTGTTAAACAAAAATATAATAGTCAGAGCAAATGATATCCAGATCACATCTTTGATGATGAGACCATATAGTAGCTGGACTGTTTTTCTTACCCTATTGTACACTAACAAGAGTCGCTTACAGGAAATTAAAAGTAGCATATTTTACCCTGATATGGTACTTGGCTTATCATCTAGTACTCCATATCAAATAGATAAATAACAATTATGATTTTTCTCTAGTTAGGCCCTATGCTGTAAAGATCAATTTATGAAAAAGAAAATACTATAAGATGCAGAGTCTGTATTGTGACTTTTATAGAGTATTTTAAATGATCATATGCATTCATCCCTCTCCAAAGTACTAAAATTATTAGCTTTCTTACTGCGCATGTTTGTTTTTTCTGTAGCAAGTTGCATAGAAGAATCACATTCAACCATGTCCTCTTATATGCTAAGAGGAAGCACCTAGAAATTTGGCTTTATTTTGAGTTTGATACTCCCTTCCATTCTAAATTCTGTGATTCTCTTAGTAAGAGCACATCTTGTTTTGCCAAGTGCTGGTGCTTTCCCAGGAGTCTAGTTCGCTGCCTTCATTTAAGGATTATTGGCCATAATTGTTCAGGTTTCACTGATTAGCGTCTGTCACCTTGACAGCCATTTTCACCTTACTCTGATAAAGGGCAAATACTGCCTCATCATCTTTGGGTTATTACACTTTGTTCATACTCAGTGATTATTGACTCTGTACTTGCAACTCAGATTTAAATAAAAGGCCACTTATACCATATTAGACAACCCATGCTTTAATTTTATGAAGGTCATGCTTATGTCAGGAGCTGTTAAGCCATCAACCTAGACTCCAAACATCTGTTCAGGGTTAGCATTAAATAGATCCCTAGATATCCATAGATAAATACAATGAAATTGTATATGAAACAAAAAGATTAGGATATGCTTACTATTGTAACAATATTGAAGATAAAGATATTTAAAATTATATTTGGAGGATTTTTCTGGTCACTACAGCTTTTGGTAAAGAAACATTTATTCATCATCTATTGAACTATAAAATATAGAATTCTAGAAACACAAACAAATGCTAATGAATGATTTCAGTCTTCTTTCTTTGGCACCAAAAGAGTTTTCACAAAACAAAAATAAAATTGTAATAGGAATATTTATAAACATACTTTTACAAATTCGGGATGCCAAGCACCATGTTTTACCAAGTACCTCAGAGAAAAAAAACTTAAGCAGTGATTTTCACATGTTAATATACTTCTGTGATACTGCCAAAAACAGTAAGGAAGTCAGCCCAATAATATCTTTTTCCCCAAAGCTTGGCAGGAGATAGTGCTCTCTGTTCTTAAAATGGGAAAGCTGCTATTGAGACATTTACCTTTGTCATTTACAGACTGCTTTACTACTGCAGAATGTTTCACAGTGGAGCTCTTAAGTGGAGAATAACTAAGAGAGAAAAGATAAAACAGACCACTCTTCCCACAGCTGAGCTACCACTAAATCACTATTTCTTATTTTGACAAATTAATCTTAGCATAATCTATTGCCATTTTCAATCATTGTTATGCTAGCTCTCATAACCAACTTGAACCATACTATATAATAAAACCCTAATATGCAAATCGGCCAAACGGTGGAATGACAGGTCCATATGACACAGACTGACCACCAGGGGACAGACACTCAATGCAGGAGCTACCCCTTGGTGGTCAGTGTGCTCCCCCAGGGGGAGTGCCACTCAGCCAGAAGCCAGGCTCATGGCCGGCGAGTGCAGCAGCGGTGCAGGGAGTCTCTCCCACCTCCCCAGCAGTGCTAAGGACCCCTATGGGGATGTCCAGGGAGTGGGCCTAAACCAGCAGGCAGACACCCCCTCAGGGGTCCTGGACTGCGAGAGGGCACAGGCCAGACTGAGGGACCCCCTCCTCCAGTGCACGAAAGTTGTGCATCCAGCCTCTAGTTTTTATATAATTTTCACAGGGAAGACAACTCAAGATCATAAGATCTCAGAAATGTACCCAGATAGTAAGGGTGGAAGACAGAATATAACTTGGACCTATCTGGCTTATTTCATTTAGCTTGTTTCTATAAGCCCCCTTCTCCTTTGCGCTTCTAAAGTCCTTCCAGCAGCTTTGCAAACAAATCTCTGAATTAAATCCTGTGTATGAAATATCTAGAATATATTTTCTTCATCTGAATGTATGCTAATTGATGTAATATTGTCTGTAATGACTATACACTATGAATAATTCAATGTCTAGAGTTGATAAAGAGGAAAGATAAACAGAAAAGGTAGGTACAGCAGGTATAGCTCCTAAATAGAAACAAAATGTTGAATTAAAATATATTCATAAGCTAGAAAATATACAAATATCTCTTCAATTAAATTTGGGTTTGTCAATAATTTATTATGAATGGACACAGACATCCATTCACATACACACACACACACACACATACACATGTATCTTCTTAGTTTACTGTGGTGGAACATTTTTTTCCTTCACACAATGATGGGTTACTGGGGCCCAATGCTCTCACATAAGAGTAGAAAACCAAATTTGTGTCATCTGTTTAAAAATTGAAAATTGAGAATTGCATAGAAAAACTAAATATATATATATATATGTACATATCTATCTATATCTATATCTATATCTATATCTATATCTATATCTATATC
>NW_006283544.1:4012283-4024443 GCF_000327345.1 Myotis davidii
CACCCTCTCTCATTTCTGGGTGTTAAACTACCCTTGCATTCCTGGGATAAATCCCACTTAGTCATGGTATATGATGCTTTTTATATATTGCTGGATTTGGTTTGCTAGTATTTTGTCGAAGATTTTTCTATTCATATTCATGAGAGATATCTGTCTGTAGTTTTCTTGACATCTTTGTTTGGTTTTGGCATCAGGGTAATACCTCATAGAGTGAGTTAGAAAGTGTTCCTCTCCTATTTTTTGGAAGAGCTTATGAATAATTGATATTTATTCTTTAAACTAGAGGCCCAGTGCACAAAAATTTGTGCATTCGGGGGGCCCCTCAGCCTGGCCTATGCCCACTTGCAGTCTGGGACCCCTTGGAGGATGTCCACCTGCTGGATTAGGCCTGCTCCCTGGTAGCATATTGCACCAGTAAGACTAAATGGTGGGTTTCCCAGGAATAGAGCATAATTTTGAGGGAAGTTCTTTGTCATGAGGAAAATTTCTGGAAGAGGGTCAGCTGTCAGTTTACAGAAGCCCATACCTCTGGCAGCTGAAGATCAGGTGACTTGGCCTTTTTTAAAATTTTTTAATGTATTTTTATTGATTTCAGAGAGGAAGGCAGAGTGAGAGAGAGAGAAACATCAATGATGAGAGAGGCAATCATTGATTGGCTGCCTCCTGCACGCCCCACACTGTCTATCAAGCCTACAACCCAGGCATATGCCCTGACCTCCTGGTGCATAGGTCAATGCTCAAACACTGAGCCATGCTGGCCTGGCAAATGCCTTGGTCTTGATGGGGGATTTGAGGAGCATACCACAGGGGCCACTCTATGCCGGTTTTCTGTCACACTGTCCTTTAGAGCATCCTGTATTCCCTCCTTTAACCATCAGTGCTGACACTAAGAATGGATATGCAGGTAGATAACAGCTGGAACAGAGATCCCTTATGCTCTTCTCTTTGCCTCCCTCCCTCCTTTTATCTTGTTTTATGTTCTTTTTCTCCACTGCCCTCCCCACCCTCATTTTCCTTCTTTCATTTCTTTTTTTGCCCTTTAATCATAGTCTTCTAAAAAATAATTAAGGGGGGAATTGTGTTTCTTATGGCTAGCAGATAACATGTTTCCCTTTCCACTTACTAGTAAAAAGATTAAAACAATATTTCATTTCCTTGTTTAGCTATTCAATGAAATTTTGTTGTGTAATTACTATGTATTTTGTAGTTAAAAAATAAACCTGACTTTTAATTTTGATGGCATTTTTATTTAGCTAAATATTTCCTGTTTCCTTTATACAAACATGTATCGTAATATTAGGATAAAGCAATGTAATATGATGACAGTCTAATGACAGAATTCCAAGAGCTGCCAAGAGGAAATGAAATGTTAGCTACACAGTATCCAAATCTTCTTTCTTCACATCTAGTTTGTCTTGTAAGTGAAGAGAGCTATCTTTCAGAAAGCAATTTGTAGGCAAGGAAGTTAAAACAGTTCCGTCTTTTTCCAATAAAGATGAATTACGACCTTATTCAGTGGAAATCTTAAACTCATTTTAAAAAAAGTAAACTCTTCTTATTAGGGAATCATGAAATGAGCATTCAAAATTCAATTACACTAATATTGACAGCCAACTCTATATATTAAAGTATCTGGAATACATATTAGTGTCTCTTAACTTCTGTTTATTTATGTAATAGTATAAAAATTAATATTTTGCTGTGAGGTATTCCTGTATTCAAACCTAGATCTGTGATGTTGAACAAATTACTTAACCATCTAAATTCTCAGTTTTCTCCCTGTTAACTGGGGATAAGCATGCCTATCAGCCTGTGGAAATAAATTAGATTAATAAGGCAAATATTTGATTTTTTTTCATCTAAAAAGAACAGAATTTAAATGTCTGGAATGGCAATTTATATAAACTTCTTAGATAAATATAGGATGAATAAACAGCTATTGTTTTGGAATTAGGGCATCATCAAATGTTTTATAATTAATTAAGACTGTTGGCCCTCACCGGTTTGCTCAGTGGATAGAGCATCGGCCTGCAGACTGAAGCGTCCCAGGTTTAATTCCGGTCAAGGGCATGTACCTCAGTTGCAGGCTCCTGTCCTGCCTGGGCCCTGGTTGGGACGCATGCAGGAGGCAACCAATCCATATGTTTCTCTCACATTGATATTTCTCTCTGTCTTTCCCTCTCCCACTTTTTCTAAAATCAATAAAAAATATCCTAAGATGAGGATTAAAAGAAAAAAAGACTGCCAATTTTCTACATCCCTGGTTGACAAAGCAGGAGGTCATGTATATCAGGGAGGTCAGTGCCCTCAACCTGTTATCCTATGACTATAGAATGGAGTGTTTCTTACCAGTGATCTGTTGCAAGGACAAACTAAGACAATGATATTAACTTTTCTTAAAGTAAACTTATCACTTAGATTCAATCAAGGACCTAATGGATACAAATCAATTCTGTCCAGTAATGAAAATTATCCCAGAGTTAGACATCTAGGTTTAAGTTCTGTGGAGAAATAGTAACCACTACTAGAGTATCAGTTGGAAGAAAAAATCTGAATATCCATCCTTCTAGACTGAGTTTGGACCTGAGGAAGGGCATCATCATTCCTCAAAGATGATTGGTTCATTTTGGAGCTAGCATTATGGTTTCATCAGACTAGGCATCATTGCCTGGTCTATAAAAGAACAGAATTTTTTAAAAATATATTGCTCCTTTTCTTCCATCTTTCCTTCCTTTCCCCTTCTTTCCTTCCTTCCCTTTTTCCCTCCCTCCTTTCTTTTTTCCTTCTTTCCTTTTTTTTTCATAGTAATAACATGCAGCACAAAGAAGCAACAGAAATAGTGCATTTATTGCTTATCACTAGAAAAATAAATTGGTTCTAGCTGTATTAACTCTCCAGAATTATAGGACATGTGATGATAATTACACAAGAAATGATCGTATACAATCCAAAATGTTTTTAACACTTGGTTCAATGATCACTCAGGTGCTCAGTAACCTCATGTAATGTAATGACATCATTAACCAACCCATACTACAAAATTAATGATTTCTGAAACTTTATTTTACTTTGGTTACCATTTATGCTATGGTTTAAAAATTACCTATATTCAGTAAGACATGGGCTCTGTAGTTTTAAGAAAAATCTATCCAAAATATAGTTTGTATTTCAAATTGTACCAGACTTTGTGGGTGGATTGGGTATCAAGAGTGAGAGGAAAAAGAAAATAAAATGTATGGTTCCTGCCACTTCAGTAAAAGAGACCACATCAATGCTATTCATTACACCTGAAGTTGGTACATTTGCTATTTTCTGAAGCACTTTTAAACTTATCATGTCTTTGTTCATCAAATCAGAGGTCTTGATTATAAACATAATAGTGATTTAAACGTACAAAAATCAGTATGGACTCAAGTGGTTGAAGGAATTAAGAAAAACTATAACTTGAAGTGGGTTTATGAAGAAAATAGGTAAAGTTAAATGTGTGAGGAATAAAGATGAAAGAATATCTGTAGAGAGAAAAGCACAGTCGAAGTGATGGAGTCAAAACTTTGACTATATTGCTTAACATCTCTGTTATAGGTTAGTTTACCCCACAAGCAGATTCTAAGATAGAGATTAGGCAGGGGTGGGCAAACTTTTTGACTCGAGGGCCACAATGTGTTCTTAAACTGGACCGGAGGGCCGGAACAAAAGCATGGATGGAGTGTTTGTGTGAACTAATATAAATTCAAAGTAAACATCATTACATAAAAGGGTACAGTCTTTTTTTTATTTTAGTTTTATTCATTTCAAACGGGCCGGATCCAGCTCGCGGGCCGTAGTTTGCCCACGGCTGGATTAGAGCATGGGGCATCTGTTAGGTGAATGTCTGTGGAATCAACATCTGTGGATTGGCAAGAAAGGAAGCAGGATGTGGAAGAGAAAGAAGTTGAGCCGGATTAACTTCCAATGATGGACATAGCCACACTTACAGGTAGTCTGAACCTAGCACAGAGCTTCAGAGTTGTCCCAACTTGGAGCAGCGAGGCATGATTTTATTCACTTATGTTGATCAGTCACTACATGCCATTCAACCATGAAAAGGGGTGTGGCTTTGGACAAGATACCTTTAGGTAAGACAATCCTCAAAGTAGCTAACACCTGAGTCATTTTGTGTCATACTTGAAGCTGCTGGGGATTAATAACGTCATTTCCAAAGGGGGAATTGGGCAACACTAAGAATGCACCAGACTTCCTAAGGTTGGTTTTTCTTTTATTAATGACTAGAGGCCCGGTGCATGACATTTGTGCACTGGGGGCGGGGGGGGTGCGGGGAGAGTCCCGTCAGCCCAGCCTGCATCCTTTAACAGTCTGGGAGCCCTTGGGGTATGTTGCAGTCAGATGTCCTTAGCGTTGCTATGGAGGCACTACCGCCATCACCATTGCACTTGCCAGCCATGAGCCTGGCTTCTGAGCCTGACTTCTGGCTGAGTGGCACTTCCTCTGTGGGAGCGCACTGACCACCAGGGGGCAGCTTCTGTGTTGAGTGTCTGCCCCCTGGCGGTCAGTGCGCATCATAGTGACCGGTCATTCCACCATTCTATCAATTTGCATATTACCCTTTTATTATATAGGATAACACAGACATAGTTAAATAAGAGAACATGAGTCTGAAGGTATGAATATATTATGGTTTAGAACTGGATGGGATAGTTTATCTTGGCAATTAATGGGAGAGATGCTTAATATGTATACGACTGAAATAGAAGTTTGCAGCGATAATATCTGGGAGAGGAGTTTGGATTTGATTAAAGTAGGTAATAGTTGCCCTCATGCTTTCATTATTAGATTACTACAACGGTGGAATGCTGGATGAATTGAAGAACAGAAAACTGGAAATAGAGAAATCAAGGAAACAACATAGGTATTAGGAAATGTGAACCGGTCTTATTGATACCATTGAAAGGACATTTGTCTTTTTATAGAGTTGTACATTAAAAAAATAAAGTTCTAATGTTGAAAATTGCATTATTAGGAGCATGTGGGAAAGTTTGGATATTCTAAAAGAGAAGGGATTTTTAAATAGCATAATGTAGATAAGCTTCTACAATAACTATATTTCAAGAAATTGATCTTACAGCATACTTAGAACAGGCAACACCTGGGTCAATTAGTTTTAGAGGAAAAGACACCAGTAGATATTAGTAACCTGTGCCTTGACTGGGTGCTTGGAGTGGTACAGATGGGGTTGGATTGTCGCTGAGTAGGTGCAAGCCTTTGTCTCCTGTAAACTGCTCTTTCTAAGGGGAGGAGTGAAGCCACAGAAAGGCCACAGGAAGGTCCTCTACAGCAAGGGTCTCAGACAGGGCCCCCTTTTGTTCTGCTAATGGGGCAGTACAGGCAATGACCCAGTTCTGGGACAGGTGTTTTTTAAAGAGTCTCATTTTTCTAAAGGCCCCTAAAGTCCCTTAATGCAATTCATGCATTGTCCTGCCTTAATTCAGTCAAGTAATGACCTCATAAGAATTTCCTCCATCATTACAAGATTACAAAATGCACTTGTGTTGCAATAAATATCATATTTTTTGAAAGACTGATGAAGTACAAATTATGGAATGGTTATTATCATACCTAAGGAAGCTTTAGGAAACTAAACAATGCATTGAGTTTTAAGTGGCTAATAATGATCAGTTGGAATTTTATGGAGAACCAGGGAAACTTGGTTTATTTTCTAATTCTCTTTATGTCTGGGGGCGGGAGGGGCGAGGAACAGAAAGAAAAGAAAATCAAAATTAAATAACTCAGTGCGAACCTAACCCTCATGATTCCTTTATTTTTAGAGTAACTCAAAATCAATGAAGACAAATAAGGTATAAGTCCTTGAAAAAGATGCTAATTTTATATTTTCCTTGAGTATAAAATGTGAGAGCCAGGCACACTTAACACATGTGTCAACAGGGTAGTAGTTCAGACTTTTCTATCCGTACAGCAGTCCTGAAACAATGATATATGAAAGTGTATATACTTGAAAGAAGAAGTTAATTAAAAATGAGAAATTTACAAATGTGGAGGTTGAAGAATTCTCTGGGATCACTGCCTTTCTGCAAAGTAAAGTTTCTTCAGCTTCTCCCTCTGAGTGATACTCCCTCTCTGCCAACTTTGTGACTGAAATGCATGTCCCAGTCAGCTCTGTGGCTTACCTGTTTTTCACTACCTGTTCAGGTCATCAATCAGAGAACAATGTGAATATGGTTGCCTATGTCAATTAAATTAGGTCAAACGCGTGACAGCAGCGGGGGTGGGGGTGGGGGACCAGACAGTAAAGCAAAAGCCCAAGACACTGGAGCACCTTATGGTATGAGAAAACAATTCACTACACAATTTCTAGAGAGAGTAAGTTCACAAACTGTTAAATACTGTTTTCCTTTGGGTACAATTTTAATTAAAAAAGCAGCATGGATGCAGATTTTAGATCGTCACTATTCAAATGACTAGGAAAGCTGTTTGAATTTTAAATCTCAGAGTATGTCATTTTAAAAATATTTTTGCATGTATTTAAATATGATTTGTGCTCAATGCTTGTAAGATAACAGTAGAACAAAAAAAATTCCAGGATAAGTTTAATATTTGTGTGATAGTCCATGGGGACCCATTAGAGACTGGCTCCCTTAGGTCCAGATGGCATTGGATGTTTTCTGAGAAAATTATAATAAGTCAGTATTCTTTTTTTTTTTAATTTTTTTTAAATATATTTTATTGATTTTTTACAGAGAGGAAGGGAGAGAGATAGAGAGTCAGAAACATCGATGAGAGAGAAACATCGACCAGCTAGCTGCCTCCTGCACACCCCCCACTGGGGATGCGCCCGCAACCCAGATACATGCCCCCGACCGGAATCGAACCTAGGACCCTTCAGTCCACAGGCCGACGCTCTATCCACTGAGCCAAACCGGTTTCGGCAATATAAGTCAGTATTCTAAAATTGCTATAAAATAACCTCATCAAATATCTTGTTTCTTTGTACACTATATAAATAACTGATATTGAGGAAGAGAAACAAAACAAAATAAACAAATTGAATTGCTTTCTTCATTGGACACTTACACTATTTATAAAACCGGGAGTTGGAAAGTGACTTTTCCTAAATGATACATTTCCAAGGAATTTTTAAAAAGCATCTTAGATAGTTATAATCTCACTTACATAGTTCTACTTGGTTTGACTTTCATGTAGTTCTTTTGAAAATACTTTATCTAGAAATAAACCAGACAACTGCCTGCACAACAGACGCTTTATTCTTTTCAGTTTCCAGAAGTTTCGCTATTATGCCCAGAGCAGTATTTATCATTCCAAAAAAATGTAATATGTAAGCATTTAATTTAGTGTATATATTGTAGAGCTTTCCCTGTTATTCCTTTGATATTGTTGCTAACAAATGCGTTTTCTACAATGGAAAGTATAGGTAGCCAAAAATTTATTTATATGAATTATACACATACATAAACTAGGCATACAGATTTATGTTTTTTGTGACCCTTTTAACTCTGTATACTTGCTGTTACGTTGTATATTTTTCCACAGGAGCACGTAACTCATGAGAAAATGACTAACACTGAAAACTCAGTTAACTCTCAAAAATAGGCATTAGTTTTCAGGCATGACTCTCCTTTTGGGAAATCAAAGTTTTTATTGCTGGATAAATTAATGTTTCAAATGTATGAATACAGATGCTGTTTGCAAATTTGTCACAATCTGTCTTCCAGCAGAAGAATTTATACTGTATACAGTAATAGAAAACAGAAAACTGCATATTTCACTAAATGGCAGCTGTGTGTGGAAGATGTATGGGATTACTTTTTGTCAGTGAAACATGGAGTGAAACGCTCATGTATTTCACTATAGCACTGTAAATGGACCAGGTATATTTATTTTTTAAATTATTCTACATTTATTTTAAACAATATATAATGCCCTTATCACGTTAAAAAGAACAAGTATATTAAATCTGTTCAGAGTAATTTCATTACGTCAAAAGCCAGTTTATAGTAAAAATATTGAACAGGATTTTAACTTTCAACCTTAGAAGAGTACCCATATGATTTTCCATCCAAACATTTTCTTAGATCTTGAAAATGTGTCAGCACCCAAGAAAATGAATTATAAATGTATTCAATATGACACGAGGTTGATTATTGGTAACTAAACCTGAACATTGCAGGCCCAAAGGCAAGCATTATATAGAGAATTACCTAATTGTCCATGTCATCATGTGTGCACATGTGAAAGTCACCAAGTCATTTCTGCATAAATTGGTTACATCCTGTGTTATTATTGTGTGGGAAAAGCTTAATATTACACATTATGTTTCATGGTGCTGGGATAATGAAAAAATCTGCTTTCGGTTTATATTTTAAGCCAGAAGAGAGTAGTTTCTTTTCAAAGTTTGGCATTAGCCCTCCTCCAGGCTCCTATAGTATTAACCTATAGGTGAAACTGATGCCACTAGAACACCCACTTAACCATGACATAACATCCAGGAGTCATGGCTCAGTCTAACTGGAGAGCCAAAAACAAAATCATATCCAGAGTTAGAAAGAAACAAAACAAACAAACAAAAAGGTCAGAATTTAAACTTCAAATCAAATTGAAATCAAGTTTTCAAAAATTAATTATTTTTAAAAATATATTGTTATTGATTTCAGAGAGAAAGGGAGAGGGAGAGAGAGATAGAAACATCAATGATGAGAGAGAGTTTTTGATCTGCTGCCTCCTGCACGCTCACACCAGGGATCGAGCCCAAAACCTGGGTATGTGCCCTGCTTGGGAATTGAACTGTGACCTTCTTGTTCATAGGTCGATGCTCAACCATTGAACCATGCTGACCAGGCCAAAAATTGATTTTTAACTTGCAGTTTGTGAGGAAATGCTTGGGAAACTGAAAGAATAAATTGGGTCATAAGTATATCTTGCTCCCATATCTAACAACATAAATTAAAAATAACAGTAAGAGTAAAATAATGCACCAACAACATCCATATTAGGAATGATGCAACTTCATGCCTCAGCACGTTAAAGATGGTAACAAAAGAAAACAGAAAATTCTTTGTTCAAGGCTCAGCTCCCAACCCAAACTCCATTCTCCAGAACAGAAATTAATGACCATAATTTCTCTCTCTCTCTCTCTCTCTCTCTCTCTCTCTCTCTCTCTCTCTCTCCCTTTCTTTCTGCAACCCTGCAACCCTGGGACAGGAGAGAAGGACCAGGTGGGAGACGAGACGGATAAAACAGGGAAGTAACCAATTTTAATTTTATTGATAAAAACATAGGATACAGCCCTAACCAGTTTAGCTCAATGGATAGAGCGTTGGCCTGAGGACTGAAGGGTCCCAGGTTCGATTCTGGTCAAGGGCATGTACCTTGGTTGCTGGCACATTCCCAGTAAGCGGTGTGCAGGAGGCAGCTGATTGATGTTTCCTTCACATCGATGTTTCTAACTCTCTGTCACTCTCCATTGCTCTCTGTAAAAAATCAATAAAATACATTTTTAAAATATATATATTAAAAAACATAAGATAAAGAATATTACCATGAATTGGGAGGAAAAAATAACAATTCATAATTCTAAGTATCCTTTTATGGTAATAAGCTTTAGCAAATAATGAAATATCCTGGTCATTTAACATAATATCTGTATTACTCTGCCCTTTAAAAAAGGCTCTGTTCAAGCTGTAGAAAAAGGGCATAGGGAGAGAAGAAATAGGTCTCAGAAATGTGTTAGGGGAACCAAATTGATTCTGATAAATGTATCTTAACAATTTAAGCATAATTTAGTGTGAGATATGACACTAAAGAAAAAGAAAAGCAAAAGTAGTAAGACCAAGATGAAGATGGAGATAAAAAGAAGAGGAGGAAGAGGAGAAAAATAGAAGAAAAGAATGAAGAAAACATATAGCAGAAAATAACAACTTTTTGAAGAAAATATGACCCAAACTAAGAAACAATGTTTACTGAGTGCCTTAGAATATGAATGGAAACAGTAAGATAATTCAATATAACAAGAGCTCACAAACCACATTATAAACAAAACAAAACAAAACAAATGGAATAAAAGAGAAGACCATGAAGCAAAATAAACAAAAGAAAGCCAAGATCAGCATTAAAAAGTAATATATACATTGGAAAAAGCTAGAGAACTAATATTTCAATTACTAACATAAAAAGATTGAGATAATTACAGTTGAATATACCTGAATAATTTTGAGCAATTCAGGGAATAAAGCCACAAAATAGATATGAGGGATAAATAAAGATAACAACATAAAGTTGGAAGAACTAACCAAAAACAAAACATTTTCAACATTCTAATAAAAAAAAATTAGCTGCAATATAAGTTAACTGAATTAATAGAGTGAAAGTGTATCAAAATTCCTAGACAGGTGAGTTGGGAGCACAGCAGTTATATACATACTTAGTCACAGTGACTAAATATTATTTTAGTCTTCTTGAGATATTTTTACAATAAAATATATTCAACCTAGAGAGAAATGAACATTTTAAAAAGTAGATGAAGCCCTAACCAGTTTGGCTCAGTGGATAGAGCGTCGGTCTGCAGACTCAAGGGTCCCAGGTTCGATTCTGGCCAAGGGCATGTACCTTGGTTGCCGGCACATCCCTAATGGGGGGTGTGCAGGAGGCAGCTGATCGATGTTTCTAACTCTCTATCCCTGTCCCTTCCTCCCTGTAAAAAATCAATAAAATATATTAAAAAAAGTAAATGAAGAAAGTCTGGCCTTATGCAGACACGTAGTTTTTAAAAAGAGGGAAATAATTATATCTGATACCACACTGAATTCGACAAGAGGAAGGTACTCCAAAGTTGGGTGCAATCTAAAATGACATCAGTGAACTTTTTACATTAAATTACATTGAAAGTCACCAGGATGTCTTGCACATTAGTCACACAGGATTTTGTAACACCATGCATTGATCATTTAGAAAATATTGTTTTCATAGTTATATAGGTCTTACAAAATATTTACATTTTACTGTGCAATATACAAATAAATACCATTAATTTGCCTTTATTCTTATCAGAGATATCTATAGGGACTAAGATGCTGTCAGTTTCACAGGAGTGAATGCAAGGTTTCCACAATTCTAATTTTTACTCCAAATCTGGAATTTTATCAATGACTATAAATGTTGCCTGTTTTCTTGTTTTCCTTGGGTAACAAACCCTCATTCACCATTTTAAAGAAAATGTCTCCCAAACACCTAAACCTGAATAAGCATATTTTGTCTTTCATTCTTTTCTATAAAAAAATCGTTCTATATAAAAAAGGGCCAGTTTAACACACAACTTAAGCACAAGAAAGCTTTTCTTCGAGATAACCAGAATTTTCAATATGCTGTTATTACAGGAATATTCTTTAGTGAAGGTGACTTTTTTATTATTATTATTATTAACTGCTTGTGCACCATGGTGAAAAATACACTGCCTTAATTTGTGCTATGGAGTCAGCAGGCTTACTAATCCTTGCTTTAGCATTTTCAGTGGAAATGATAATACGGCGGGGGGGGGAGGAGCAAATGATGTCTCCCTATTATAATTAAAAATTTTTTAGCCGAGCATATTCCTTAAAATGAGAATATGCAGGGTATTGCAGACCAGCTTTTAAGAACTGCTGATTAATTTTTTTAAAATATATTTTTACTGATTTCAGAGAGGAAGGGAGAGGGAGAGATAACTAGAAACATCAATGTTAAGAGAGAACCAGCAATTGACTGCCTCCTGCAAGCCCCGCAATGGGGAGCAAGCTGCAGCCCTGGGCATATGCATTCCCTGCCTCCTCATTCTTAGGTCAATGCTGAATCACTGAGCAATGCCTGACAGGCAAACTGCTGATTAATTTTATTTCTGTATGCAGTGGGAAATGATTATTCTGGAAAAGACAAGACTAAATGGAACAGGGGCATAAAGTTGGAAGAACTAAGCAAAAACAAAACATATTCAACATTCTAATTAAAAAAAATTAGCTGCAATATAAGTTAACTGAATTAATAGAATGAAAGTGTACCAAATTCCTAGACAGGTGAGCTGGGAGCACAGCAGTTATATACATTCTTAGTCACAGTGCAGAAGAGATACTAATCCAGAGAGCAGGTAAGGGATTGCATA
>NW_006283544.1:4025657-4029281 GCF_000327345.1 Myotis davidii
GGGTAACATGTCTGGGGAGAGGGTGGCAGGGAGGGAGGGGGAAGGCCCTGGGTCCTCCCTCCTGAGGGTTTTCAGGGAGGAGGTCTTAGGGGAGGTCCCAGGGAAAGATTTCAATAGAATATAGCAGTGATGGCGAACCTATGACACGCGTACGCTATTGTAGGCTGGGAACTGCACCGGGCGTCTGCAGTTCCCAGGTGGAGTCCCTCCCTCCCTCCCACCCTCTCTTTGGTTGATTTTTCTTTGTTAAATGGCAATGCTATTGTAGGCTGGGAACTGCACCGGGTGTCTGCAGTTCCCAGGTGGAGTCCGACAGAACCTGGGTTCAGCAACCTCAGTACTTGAGTTCTTCCTAGGAAGAAATTCAGAGCAAGACCCAAATGGTAAGAGAACATTTATTTGGTAAATTACAAGATAGAGAAAGTAATTCCTAGAAGAAATGGATTTAGGAAATCAGTTATGGAGGTAAAAGAAGGGCCGTTGGAGCTTGGGAGTGAGGAAGCTAAGGGTAACATGTCTGGGGAGAGGGTGGCAGGGAGGGAGGGGGAAGGCCCTGGGTCCTCCCTCCTGAGGGTTTTCAGGGAGGAGGTCTTAGGGGAGGTCCCAGGGAAAGATTTGTCCTCAAGACCAGGGCTATGCTAGGTGAGGAAAAGTCACCTAGCCTGGGGCAAGGTGCCCCCCTACAATAGATTGTCCCTTGCTAGGCACCTGGCCCCCCCTACAATAGATTGTCCCTTGCGAGGCACCTGGGGCTTTCCACCCTGGAGACCTTCTATTACCTGGTCCATCGTCCTTGCTCTGCTCAAGTCTAACCGCCTACAACAGTACAAGGTGATCACCAATGAAAATTAAAAGCAAATGACACGCTGTTTAATTTCATTTGGAGGGGAAAGGAGAAAGTCAAGCATATACTATATGTTCTCCTGATATCGTATTGCCTCTGTCCAGACTTTCAAACTGGCATCAGTGATTAATTTTGAATGGTATGATGGAGACCAAAAGAAGGCCAAACATTATCTTCAATCCAGTCCCTAATTTTTCAAAAACTCTTATTTAATAACATAAATAGCATAAATAACTCACAGATAACACTGTTAAATGCAATGTAAAAAAAACCCTGGGCTCCACACTAAGTAGTGATCTCCCAGCTGAGATTCTTTTTTAGTTTATTTTATTGATTTTTTACAGAGAGGAAGGGAGAGAGATAGAGTTAGAAACATCGGTCAGCTGCCTCCTGCACACCCCCTACTGAGGATGTGCCCGCAACCAAGGTACATGCCCTTGACCGGAATCTAATCTGGGACCCTTCAGTCCACAGGCCGATGCTCTATCCACTGAACCAAACCGGTTAGGGCCCAGCTGAGATTCTTATTAAGAGACCAACATTTCAACCCAGACTGTCCCACTAATTCATTGTATGACCAGGGATACATTACATAACTTCTCTCATTAATAGCTTCCTTAACTTTGATGAAGTTATAAAATTTAGCTTTTGTGTTGGTAGTGTTGTCTTTATGTTTAACTATGTATTGAGAATCTCTGAAAACAGAAAGGTACATACAGATAAATGGCAAACATTAGTAGAAGTAGTAGCCTTCTCTGTAGATTAACATGGTCTCTATCACCTGAGAATAGTAGGGTTATGGGCACATAACACAAGGTTGGCTGAGCAATGTCATTCCCAGGACTTTTTCTAAAACTATTGAAAAAGAGATGCTTTCTTTTATCTGGGATTACTAGTTATAAGAAAAAAAAATGTAAGTCTAGATTTGCAGATGGCCATTTTTAGCCACTGAAGAGAGAACTTGCCCAAGATTGAAGGCACCACAGAGGAGAGGAGAGCAGAGAAAACAGGAAGAGAGAGAGGGGAACACAGATCCTTGAAGACATACACTGAGTGCTTTTGTAGCAGAATCCTTCTTTTGAATATCCCAGTTACATTAATAAATCAATACATTCACTTTAGTTGCTGCTATTTAACTGGAGTTGGATTTTTTTTAATTTACTTTCCCATGAAAGTTGAGTTGAAGAGTCAGCTTCCTTTATAAAATCTAATTAAGAAAAAAAATACCTTCACTCCTGGAGAGAGACATCAAAGCCTCCTGGAGGTTATGATGATTTTAGTCAGATATTCTCACAGAGAATTATAAGCTACCTCCCACTGTAATATCCCATAAAGTGGACACAAAATTAGCACACACTCTTGACAATTATATTCTATATATCATTGAAAAAGAAGGTTCCTAAAGGATTTTATGTTTTTGAGAATCATGTATTCTAACTCTAGAGTCTAGAGGAATAAGCATAGTGCACTTTGAAGTAATAATGGCATTTGGGCATTTAGCAGAAGACTAAAATAATACATCTAAATCTGCTTTGATGTTTGATAATGTTCAGAGAAGACTTTGCTGTCTAAGGATCCTCAGATCCAGAGGTGGAGACAAGGCATGCTTACGACATAGAAATTGAGATTATTCTGGGTTGACTTTTGTCCTCGCCTCACAATGACTTTTTCTCAGCATCTGATTGTATCTTAGGAAGGGGAAAAGAGGAAGAGAAGGGCAGCAGGGAGGAAGCATGGCAAGGTCACGGTCACTGGTCAAGACTTGGGTGAATAATGTAGAAGTGCCTTGACCACAGGAAGTTCAAAACTTATCAAGTAATTTTAGAGGGCTTTGAGAAACTGACTAGGGATATTTTCTCCTAGTCTCTTGCGGTACAGCATGTTGACGAGTATGGATCCCGCTCTCACATCTTGTTCAATGTTTATTTTTAAGACTTTTTTTTTTGGTTTGCTTTTTTAAAAAATTTAAATTCCTTATTGTTTAAAGTATTACATATGTCTCCTTACCCGCCCATTGACCTCTCCCCGCCCGCTCTCACCCCTCTAGCACATGCCCTTTACAATCATGCCCTCACCCCCCAATTGTCCGTGTCCATTGGTTATGCTTATACTAGTATACATGCATACAAGTCCTTTGGTTTGTCTCATATCCTCCCCCCCCCTTACCCCTTACCCCCCTCCCTTGCCTTCCCCCTGCAGTCTGACGGTCTGTTCGATGCTCCTGGATCTATTTTTGTTCATCAGTTTATGTTGTTCATTATATTCCACAAATGAATAAAATCATGCGATATTTATCTTTCTCCAACTAGCTTATTTTGCTTAACACAATACTCTATATTCATCCATGCTATTGTGAATGGTAAGACTTCTTTCTATTTTACAGTAGAGTAGTATTCCATTATGTAGATGATGTACCAGAGTTTTTTTAACCCACTCATCTGTTGATGGGACTTAGGCTATTTCCACATCTTAGCTATTGTACATTGTGCTGCTATAAACATATGGGTGCATATATCCTTTCAGATTGGTACTGTATTTTTAATCCCACTTCCTTCTCTCTCACTGGAAACTTGCTCTTCCTTTTTTTGTCTATGGACCTGTTTGTGTTCTATTCCTCTCTTACTGCATTCTTTCTTCAGATTACTCCTGTCCTAAAACCATCTTCCCTCAAGCTTCTTTTCCCTTAAATCTCCACTTTCTGATACATTTCACCACCAAAAGTCTCTGGAGGGGCCTCTCTAGTCACAGCCACTGAGATCTGGCTCCTGCCTCAGAATCAT
>NW_006283544.1:4029628-4039560 GCF_000327345.1 Myotis davidii
TGCCTGGCATTTGGGGGCATTTAGCTTGACATTTCATTCAGTAGCAATAGGGCTCTTGTTTCTAATTACATTTTTCAACATTCTTTCTTCTGTTTTCTACTTTTAAAATTATTTCTGAAATGTAATTGACGTCTTAATGAATGCACAGTTATTTCATGTCCTTTGAACATAAGCCAATTATAGAAGCTTTCTTTAAAAAGTTGAAGCATAAAAAATGATTATAATTTTAAAAGTTTGAGGAAATCATAGTAATTTTCTCATAAAATAATACCTGTTTAGAAATAGCTTTTACTCATTTGGCTTTCTGTGTAAGAGAAAAAAAAGTTTTGTATGTTATTGCTAAAATGTTGTTGCTTTTTGAGAATGAAAAATATTGGAAAAATAATTGAAAGAGTATTATAGAGATATATGTGCAAAGTGTATAAAAATCTTCTTTAAATAATTATCTGGTTTACAGGAAACATAAAACTGGGACTCAGTTCTAAAAAGTATAAGCAATTTATAATTACAACTCTAGTTTTCACATTAGTCTGAGCAGAAGTCATTTGAAATTAGTTTTCATCAGTTGATGGTACATATTTGTCTTTTATGCCTGATGGGAATACGTACAAAAGAAATATTATTTCTTGTAACAAAGTGTGGCACAAAAATAAATTTTATTGATAGCCAATGTAAATATTAGTTAAGTTAGAAAATACTGCTCATATGTATTCTTATAACCTAATTCAAATTTCTTATTATAATAGCAACAAGCCCTCATAATTCAATGGTAGTTTCTCTTTCACATACACACAGGTAAACGTAGGTTTTAAGACACTATGAATGTTTCTACAGATGATGCTAATACTTTATATAGCCTGGAAATCTGAAACCTTCCCCTCTGGTATAACATAACTTGAAATTGATTGCATGCTGTTGATTCCATAACAAACAATTAGAAGGGATATTGTTAGGTACATTGTAGCTGCTTTCTTTTGCAGAGTAGTTTACAAGTTTTCAAAGCCCTATCTTCTTTGTTACCTAAAAATAGCACATCCATGGACTTGCATAACAATTTGTTTACAGGGTAATTTATTCCTAACCAATCTGCATTTGAAAAAATGATTCATTCTCTCCCACCCCTTCATTTATGAATTTGTGCAGTAAACATTTACTATTAACAGGCTTTAGGCCTGCAAAGGTATATAAGAAAATATATTTTCCCCTTGAAAAATTTGTATTCCAGTATAGAGTACAATTACATGAATGACTGAAATAAGGGGAAGCAAACAATTTACATTGGAAGCACAAAGACTGGGCTCTTCATTTGTAAAAAAAAAACAAACAAAAAACAAAACAAAACAAAAGGACCAAGAGCTTCAGAGAACTTACACTTAAGGTGTATCTTAAAGAATGAGTAGCTATTGACTGGAAATGGCATTGGATTAGAGCAATGATTATCAACCAACTGAAAATGTGGCATTTCAAAAAATACTTGGCATTGTTTGGGGATATTTTTGTTTGTCACAAGTGTATAAGGTTGGGGGTGCTGCTCACATCTAGTGGGTAAGGCCAGGGATGCTGCTACATGTCCTACAATCCTAAGGACAGATCCACCCTCTTCGCACCCACCCTCCCACCCCAAATTATTATCTGTGCTAAATTGTCAATGTGGCCACAGTTGAAAAACAATTGGATTGGTGGCATTATAGGTAAAATTTTAAAAAATCCATGGAGAAAAAACATTCTACTGACTTATGAAAATATAAACTGCTCCATGTGCATGAAGGGATAGGGGACAGAAGGAGCAAGAGTGGCCACTGCATTACAGAGGGGACGAAAGTCTGCATTCTCTGGCAGCATGGATGTTAATCTATGTTTTGGTAAAGTACAGTGGTTTCTCTACAGTAGTAGAAAATGAGTCCTTAATTCCTCTATTTTATTTATTTTAAATTTATTGGGGTGACATTGATCAACATGAACATATAGGTTTCAGGTGTGGGTTTCTATGTTACAAGATCTGTATATTGCACCATGTGCCCACCACCCAAAGTCAGATCTTCTCCTGTCACCATATATTAGGACCCCATTCTCCCCCCAACTCCTTCCCTCTGGCAATCACTACACTGCTGTTTGTGTTCATGAGTTTCAGTTTGATATCCCTCATATGAGTGATATCATATGGTTCTTGGTTTTTCTGTCTGATTTATTTTAGTTCACATAATGTACTCAAGGCCCATCCATGTTGTGGCAAATGACACTATTCATCTTTTCTTATGGCTGGAAATATCCCATTGTGTATATGTACCACATGATCTTTATCCAGTCCTCTATCATAGGACACTTTGGTTGTTGCCATGTCTTGGCCATCGTGAATAAGGGTTCAGTGAACATAGGGGTGCATATAGCTTTGTGAATACATGATTTTGAGTTTTTCAGGTATACACCCAGGAGAAGAATTGCTGGGTCCTATGGTAGCTCTATTCTTAATTTTTTTTGAGGAATCACCAGACTGCTTTCCATAGCGGTTGTACCAGTCTACATTCCCACCAGCAGCAAGGGTTCCCATTTTTCTACCACCTCTCCAACACTTGTTATTGCTTGTTTTATTGATAAGGCCATTCTAACAGGTGTGAGGTGGTATCTCATTATAGTTTTGATTTGCATTTCCCAAATTTCTAGTGAGATTGAACATCTTTTATATGTATCAGCTGTTCATATATCTTCTCAGTAGAGGTGTATTTTCAGGTCCTCTGCCCACTATTTTTTTTAATTTCTTTATTGATTAAGTTATTACATATGTGTACTTATCCCTACAATACCCCCTCCCCATTGCTCCCACTCATGCCCTCACCCCCCCTGGGTGTCTGTTTCCATTGGTTAGGCCTATCTGCATGCATATAAGTCCTTAAATGTAAGTTGGGGAACCATAAACATCCTAGAGGAATCCATAGGCAGCAAAATAGCAGACATCTCTCATAGCAATATGTTTGCAGATACATCCCCTAGGGCAATGGAAACTAAGGAGTAAATAAACAAATGGGACTACATCAAAATAAAAAGCTTTTGCACAGCACATGTCACTGTCATCAAAACAACAAGAACACCCACTGCATGGGAGAACATATTTGCCAATGATATCACCAATAAGGGTTTAATCTCCAACATTTACAGGGAACTCATGCAACTTAACAAAAAGAAGATAAACAACCAAATCAAAAAATGGGCAACGGACATAAATAGATACTTTTCGAAAGAAGACAGAAGAAAGGCCAAGGGACATATGAAAACATGCTCAAAGTCACTAATCATCTGAGAGATGCAAATCAAAACGACAATGCGGTACCATCTCACACCTGTCAGAATGGCTATCATCAACAAATCAACAAATGACAAGTGCTGGCGAGGATGTGGAGAAAAAGGAACCCTCATGCACTCTGCCCACGTTTTGATTGGATTGTTTGTTTCGTGTTGAGTTTTATGAGTCCTTTATAAATTTTGGAACATAAACCTTTGTCAGAGCTACTGTTTGCAAATATCATCTCCCGTATGATTGGCTGCCTCTTTGTTTTGTTATCAGTTTCCTTTGTTGTGCAGAAACTTTTAATTGGATATAATTCCTCTATTTTAAATAAACAAAAAATAACAGATACATAGGCAGTTCACTAAAATGGCCCCATGATGCTAAAAATGTAAGGAAACTAAATAAGAAGCAATATTATACAATTTATTATTTTTGGTTAAAAATAGATAGGAGTATATGTGTGTGCATAAATATGCTACTTCATATTTTTATTAGATGTATAGTGTGGGCTCCCACATCATGTGAAAACATCTTCTGCTTCACAGTATGCAATCTTAAAAAGGCTCATTAGATGAATTATTATCAGGCCCCAGACAGAGAGGTGGTTGTGGAATATAGATCACATTTTAGTTTATAAAATAAAAACAAATTAGACTATTGTCAGATACGGCAGGAGCACTTCTTAGCACTGCTGCTCCGAGTTGCTCTGAGGCCATGTAGTCTTTTAAATTCCTACCGACTATGCCAGGGCAGGTCCTTCTCAAACCTTGCCTAGTGTACCAACTGTTGGGAACTTAGTCCAAGTTCCTCCTTTATCCTCTGCTCACTAATTACAGGTTTGGGTCCAAGCCCCTCTGCCTAGGGCTGGACCTCCTTGGATGTCGGGTCCTAGATGGAAAAACCATGAGGAGCTGTGGGTGTATAAGAATGAGTCTTCGTTGCAGATGCCAGTGGCCACAAGACATCAGACAAGACAGTCCATAGCAATCCCATATAGGCAGCCATACACCAGCTGGTAAATTCATAGCTTTCTCACTCAGTAGTAGCAGTCTCTGTATCTGAGCAGCCACATGCTACCCCCTAGACTCACTGCCTCAGATGGTAGGGGTACCTAAGCTCTCTGGCTCAGCAGCTTCTCCTGTCTCCCCTGCCCAGCACACTGGCTAGTTAAAATGGTAGCTGTATTGGAGCTCTCTATGAGCTCTTAGCCTTGCATCACAGCAGTATCAGCTCTTAGCTCCATCTCTCCAGCTTCATCATCTTCTCACTAGCTGGTCAGTAATCAGTATATTAAAGAACGCCTCATGCCAATAGTAACGTCATTCGTATGGGTTATCGAAGGGCACAGTGTACCGTGAAATCGCTATGGCCTTGCAGCTGCTTATGGTATCTTAGCCGAGGCGCAGAGTGGCCTTGGACAGTCCAGGGTATTGCCAACAGGGCCTCTGTGCTTCAATTGGCCTTGACTACCAGGCTTCTCTGGCATGGTTCCCACAACTATATATATGGCATAGGTTCTTAAAAGGCTACTAGTTGTCTTTAACATTGTCATTTCTTCAGCTAGTGCCCTATACAGTGCCTGGTAAACACTTATTGAGTGTTTATTTATTTATTAATAAATAAAACCAGAGGAAGTAAAGAAAAGGAGGAAGATGGGAACAAAGGATGAAAGGAAGGAAGAGAGCAGAGTGGAGGGGGTACACCTACTAACATATCAGAATTAAGCTCTAAGAGAGCAAACTTTTGAGTGTTTTGACCACTGCTGAATTTCTAATAATGAGCAGTTTGCCTGATACATATTAGTGCTCAATAAATATTTGTTAATTGAATGAATACCCTACTCTCACCCTACATCTTACCCTTCAGTATGCTTTTTTTTTGTTGGGAATAGGAAAAGACAACCTAATAATCAGTAATTATTTTCCTGATGGATGCATATTTGGGCAACAGATATATTAATTATAAATTAAGCTACATTATTTATCAGTGACACAAAAATATGAAAATAAGCAACAATTTATAATTTAGTCATGCTTGGATCTTCAGGGATAGATTACCTTGGCTAACGTGTGGTTTGGGATTATCAGGGTTAGGAATTGTGTGTGTGTGTGATGAGGTGGTGTGGTAGAGAAGAAGAAGAAGAAGAAGAAGAAGAAGAAGAAGAAGAAGAGAGAGAGAGATTGGACATAAGATTGCTCTATTAAGCTAGAGAAAAGACAGCATTTAAGAAGGAATAGGGCCCTGGCCTGTGTTGCAAAGTGATTAGAGCATAGGCCCAGCACACCGAAGGGTCATGGGTTCAACTCCTGGTCAATGGCATGTACCTGGGTTGCAGATTTGATCCATAACCCTGGTTGGGGCATGTTTAGGAGGCATCCAATCTCTCTCTCTCTCTCTCCCCCTCTCTCTCTCTCACTCTCTCTCTCTCTCTCTCCCTCCCTCTGTTCCTTCCACTCTCTGTGAAATCAATGGAAAACATGTCTTTGGGTGAAGATTAACAACAACAACAAAAAAGCAATCCTATATAATAAAAGGCTAATATGCAAATCAACTGAATGGCAGAACAACCAGTCACTACGATGTGCACTGACCCCCAGGGGGCAGATGCTCAATGCAGGAGCTGCCCCCTGGTGGTCAGTGTACTCTCATAGGGGGAGTGCCACTCAGCCAGAAGCCAGGCTCATGTCTGGCAAGCTCAGTGGTGGTGGCGGGAGCCTCTCCCACCTCTGTGGCAATGCTCAGGACCCCTCCAGACATCACCCACAGAGTCCCGGACTGTGAGAGGGCGCAGGCCGGGCTGAGGGACCACCCTGCCCAGTTCAAGAATGGTGTGCACTGGGCCTCTAGTAGGAAATAACTTCTTTCTGCTATTAAATGCATGCCATGGCTATGTTATTTCATACTGTATTAGGAATTTTAAAAATATACATACTGGAAAGATTTTACTGAAGCAATGATTTTATTCTTTTACTTGTTCCTTAATTCATTCCTCAGCCTTGTCCTAAAGTACAAACTTCTAGGAAATTGTTTTCTCTTATAGCCCTATTTGTAAACATATTATGCTTTTTCTTTAAAAAAATACAGCATATTTTGAGCTTTTACATAAGTTACATGTTTGATATTTTTGTATGTTACTTTCAGACTTCTTACCAAGAACAGCTATTCATAAGAGAGAGTAGATCTAAAATTAATAGTAGCCCTAGCCGGTTTGGCTCAATGGATAGACCGTCGGCCTGCAGACTCAAGGGTTCCGGGTTCGATTCCAGTCAAGGGCATGTACCTTGGTTGCAGGCATATACCCAGTGGGGAGTGTGCAAGAGGCAGCTGATCAATTTTTCTCTCTCATCGATGTTTCTAACTCTCTATCCCTCTCCCTTCTTCTCTGTAAAAAATCAATAAAATTTATTTTAAAAAAATAAAAATAAATAAAATAAATAATATTGTTCAGGGAGCCAGACCAATTAGAGTACTCTGTTTTATTTGTTTGTTTCTGTCACCAAGATATAAAGAACAAGGTACTTTGCATACCTGGTATTTAACACTTATTATAGAGTGTCCTTTTACAGAACCTAATTCTTAAGCTTTGTAAAGCTCTTGGCGGTGTGACCCATCAAAAGACAGGAGAATTACAGTCCGTAGGCATGCTTCTGGAGTCACAACTCTCTGACCTTCATTATTTTCCCCCTTAATGTGTTCATCTGTTTATGGGAATAATTATTCTGTCTCTATTAAACTAATGACTGAGTGGACAACTAGATTGGAAAATAAATTTTTAAAATAGATTTTTAAATTTTGAATGCTCTGTGGTAAAGTTTACGAGAACAGGGTTATAATGTATATTAAAATAAACCAATTTTCTATGTTAAAGTTTGTCCTCATATTTGGTAGACAGTTTATTCATTTGAAACTGTGCTATAAAATGTTGTGATTTGTGGAATGCCAAGCACTTTGAAGCACTTTTTAATTGGGAATTTTTTTTTTTGTCTTTGGCTATGAGTCCCCTTTCAAGGAAAATCTCTACTATAATTAAATGTAGAATTCTTAACGTTGGACCCTCATTTAGCAAGGAAACAATATAGGCGATCGGTACAATTTTTTTTCAAAGCTTTTAAAATTTATATGAGAGGTCACTCCTAATGGCATTTGATGTTTTGCTCATAGTTTGCTACACCTGCATATTCCAAGAGTAAACTATTAACATGCGAATTCATTTGAAATTCCATGCTACTTAAAATTGCTAGCTGGAATGTTAGTTTTATTTTAGTGCTCCTTTCTTTCCAGGATGGAATTTACTAATGGGAGATAATAAGTCTGTTTGCTGTTTCCTTTTGTTTTAGCTGTCACTACAATATCTATTGTGAATCAATATTTAGGAGTGATTTTGCCTTTTAAGTCTCATAAACATTAACAAATGCTATTTGATTCACTTACAAATTATGTGAGAAGAGCCATGAAATTTTCCTAACCTTTTCTGTAGCTCAATAAATCACAAACAGACAAGAAAGTTAAGCACTACTTCAGTGGAAAATCAGCAGACAGATGTAGCACACATTCCCCTCAAAATAATTCAGAACCTGTTTCAATTTATCAAATGCCTACTTTATCTGTCAAAACAATGTCCTTTCTCAAATAAAGGGCATTGTTTCTGTAGCAAGAAAAAAGGTTCTGATGTATTGTTATCTGCAAATGGATGGCGGAATAATGGAACAACAGGCAGTGTTTCAAACTAAGAGATCAAAGGCCGGAATGCATTACAAATCTTGTTAAAATAAATGAGGATAAGAGCATAATTCCAATAAAGATCTTTAGAGTCTTAAACAATCTCTCTCTCTCTTTTTAAAAAGAGATCTTTAAAAAAAGAACCCAAATCTCCTAACAAACATTGAAAGGTTTCTGCTGCTTCTCTCAAAGAACTTCAGTTCTCAAAGAAACACACATCTGTGGAACTCCCATGCAAGCTGGATCTCAGTACCTTTTTGACGTGCTGATATTTTAGAATTTACCGATGCTGCTACTCTTACTATTTGTTACATTTATCCGTGCACATAATACTCAAGGCGCTAAACACTGTTTTATAACATATCCAAACACAAAACTTATATTATTATGAAGAGGCTTAACTAAATAAATGTTCTTATTTTGTAAAATTAAGCTAATAAAAGTAATCTCCCTTATTGGAAGCAATTTTTCTTCTTGAGTGATTTTAGTCCTTGAATATGTAGCATATAAAACAAAATTCATAATTACAATTTTAAATGAAACATTTCCTTCTTTAGCAGTATCAAGAAAATTCAAATATGATCATGGCAGCACTGAGCATTACAACTGTGATGTATGTATACACAATCGGTTAGTTGTTATCACTTAATCTTTGTCATTCTCAAACATTTGCTTTAACCTAAACATGTTAGATATTTATGATGATTCCTGCAGCCTAATTGATCTGGAGCTGAAATATGCCAATGTAGCCTGATGTATCTGTCTCCTATACGATTGCAGGTTGCTCTCTTTTTAAAAAAATATTCTAGCTCTTTGTTTGGGTTTTGTTTGTTTATTGATTTCAGAGAGGAAGGGAGAGAGAGAGAGAGAGAGAGAGAGAGAGAGAGAGAGAGAGAGAAACATCAACGATGAGAGAGAATCATTGATCGACTGTGTCCTGCACACCCCCTGCTAGGTATCAAAACCCACAACCGGGGCATGTGCCCTGACTAGGAATCAAACCCATGACTTTCTGGTTCACAGGTCAATGCTCAACCACTAAGCCATACCAGCCTGGCAGTTAGTTTTGTTTTTAAATGCAACCATGACCTTCGTCAGTTGCTGGAGTACCTTCTTAAATCTATTGAGCAACTTTGTCTTCAAAAGGAATTCTGTATTCAGTAATAACCTTTGGAATTGATGACTATAAAATGCATTAATTCTTGACCATATATATGAACACAATCCTATAGCTGAGTAGTCTTTTAAAACTACTGGGTAGTTATTAAAGTCGATGACCACATCAGTTATATGAGAACAATTCTTGGAAAAGAAAACAAAAATTATTTTATGTAATATAACATAGGTTTTGATACTTACTACTTGACATTAAGATTGTAAGATAGTGTGATTAAAGGTAATTTGCAATCTAAAACTTAGCTTTCTCACTTATACCAATAAATATTTGAATTAAACAATACATACTAACAGCAATTTTGAATTGCATGCCATTGACTATGCTGGCATTAGAGGCAGAAAGAATTCCAAGACTTCTTCTTGCCTTTAGGAAGGTCACAAGCACATACTAAAAGAACAGCTTAACTGTTGCAATTATTTTGTTTATAGTCTCTCTACCATCTCATACATGCTAAGGCATAGACTCATGTAAGGTGAATTTAAATTAAAACTGCAGGCTTCAAATATTTTTTAAAAAGAATTTATTATTCTGCACAAATTTTTATTCCAAAAATATGTAAATACATAAACATGCTGTATATCCAAAATTTTATTTATGTATCCACATATTCAAGAAGTGTGTATACATAGATGTGTACAGACATACACATGCATATAGTGATTCATTTATCCATCAGCCCATGCCCATCCATTTACCCATCCATCCAGTATTATTGATTAAAACTCTTTTTTTTTAATATATATGATTTAATCA
>NW_006283544.1:4039865-4054387 GCF_000327345.1 Myotis davidii
AGCAACCAGTGGTTCTGCAGTTTGGTCTATTTGCATATTAGCCTTTTATTATATAGGGTTTCATTTTAAGGATCTGTGAAAAGTAGAAATCTATAAATTGGAATTTCCAAGATGAAGGAATCTGTAAAATTATCTTATATCCTTTTCACATTTCCTCACTGACCCATCCTTCTTTCTATTAGTCATGAATGTAAGAATAGAAACAGGTAGATGGTAACCATTTCAAACTTACTATATATTGCATTCATAATTCAAAACCAAGAGACCAGTGCAACATCATTAATAAGAAGATAAAAAGTCATGGACCTGTAGAGCATTATGCTAAGTGAAATAAGCCAGTTGGAGAAAGATAAATAACACATGATCTCACTCATTTGTGGATTATAGAGAACAACATAGACTGATGAAAAGGGACAGACCTAAAGTCTAATAAATTCTTGACCTCGATAGGTGCATGTAATTAGCACAACTGTTACACCTACGGCATCTGCATCTGGAATGAGCCCTGGATTAGGTGCATCAGCCTGAAATACAAACATATGCCTTCCCGCAGGAACAGGGCCCACTAAGACAGAGTCTAAAACTTGATCGTATTCTTCACTTTCTGCAGAGCCCACATAGACATTCCCGGTCTTCAGACAGGTCCTCGATGCACTCGAAGGTGATCTCGAACTGGAAGGGGTTGTAGAAGGGAGACAGGTTGTCCAGAACCACCACATTGTTCACCTGAACCTTTGCCATATTTTGAAAGAAGCACAAACAATGGGGACGGGGCTTGTACGGCACAGTCCAGCCACATGATCTCACTGGAGAGCGCAGACCCCGCCCGGCGCCGGCCCAATGTCGTGCAGCGGCGACTTGAGAAACGTTTCCCCCTTTTTATTTACACGGGAGCACCAAAACTCTTAAAGCCTGGGTCAAATTTGAATTCAAATTCTGTCTCAAATGCTGTATGACTCTGAACAAGTAAGTGCCTTGAGGCACGCAGAGTGAAGAGCAACAGGTCCTGTTTCCGTCTTCAGTAAATGCAAATTCTGGGCAAAGAGATATTTCACAAGAACCTTGCAAAAAACATATTAGTTTAGTGCAATCTATGAAATGTGACATCTGGAAGATCTGCATACACAGAGCCTCACATGATGTACTTGAGTTCATCTCATTTGTTTCCAATGATATGGTCGGTGTTAGTGATCGCCACATCTATAACTGGTTTGACCAAAGGTGTCCAAGAATATGCCTCTATTTAACAAAATAATTTATTTTAAGGAAACAATGGGCTTACCCATTATCATAAATAAAACCTTCACAGGGCATAAGACATGTTTATGATGTGTTATTTCAAGTAAAAGTACATGGGAGAGGAGAGACCAGTTGATAAGACAGGATATGGGACAGTCTTCATCATGGTGACGTTTCTGCCTTGACCTCCCACAGTGTGTTCTCATTTTAGTCTTGAAACTCTTGAAAATGGAAGCATCCCAACAGCAGTGCCAGCACCTCTAATACCTGAGTACGGGGTCTGGCAAGGAAGGGTTCTAGCTTACAAATACTTATCTTCACAGTTTACCTTGATCCTTGATTCAATATAGGGATGGGTAGAATGCAAATAGGTTATATTTCAAATGATATGGTAATCCAATATAAACATTTACAATTAGAAACCATAGGCAAGTTTATCAGATTAATAAAATAAATTCTGAGGGAATTCTTCATCAATTTAAGGTTAGAACAAACCATCCAGAGGAAAAAATAAAACCCTCTTATTGAAGCCCTAGCTGGTTTGTCTCAGTGGATAGAGCGTCATCCTGCAGACTGAAGGGTCCCAGGTTCGATTCTAGACGAGGGCACATGCCTGGGTTGTGGACTCAGTACCTGGGAGTGGGGGGAAGCGTGCAGGAGGCAGCTGATCGATGATTCTCTCTCATCATTGATGTTTCTATTTCTTTCCCCCTCTCCCCTCCTCTCTGAAACTAATAAAAATATATTTTCAAAAACCCTTCTATTGAAGACTAGCAGTAGAGAAGGCCTGGCACAAACTGTAGCGTGATGACACTACAAAGGAAGATGAAGAGAAAGGATTATTCAGGGGATAACTTTTGTCTAGGGCAGTGATGGCGAACCTATGACACGTGTGTCAGAGGTGACACGTGAACTCATTTCTTTGGTTGATTTTTCTTTGTTAAATGGCATTTAAAAATATAAAATAAATACCAAAAATATAAGTCTTTGTTTTACTATGGTTGCAAATATAAAAAAAAATTCTATATGTGACACTGCACCCGAGTTAAGTTAAGGTTTTTCAAAATGCTGACACACCGAGCTCAAAAGGTTCGCCATCACTGCTCTAGGGCAAAAGATTATTTTTAGTGCACATCTACAGACTAAGCAGCAACGTTTGGGTTGAGTTTGAAGCCTACATAATTCAGATTAACAAACAATGGTTGCCTTGTTGATTGGATCATTTGGTTAATTTAGAGAACCCAATGAAGGGAGAAACTTAATCACACAAGTCTAAAGTACTTTGCAGTATTCTAAAATTTTCACTTAAAAAATAGTTGCAGAACAAGATAATGATTTACAAAATTTAGTTATTTACAACAATTAGTGTGGGATATTGTTTAAATTGATGCATTTTGTGATGTAATCTGAAAATAGATAAGTAGAATAGACACTATACAGGAATTGCTTATCTTTACCAGTATTGTACATCTTTTCAAAAGCTCAGTCATCTTTTTGATCACTTTATTATTTGTCTTTAAATTCTATAAACAAAATTAAAAATATTGCCAAAACTTAAGAGAAGTTAATAGCATTAAGAAATATTCTCTAACAAAGTGAAGGACAATATAATACTTCATTAACTATAAGGACATTTGACAGTAAATATGTATGCTCTCCGAGTTTTTTATTAATATGAAGGAAACATTCACACTCTAAAGCAGAAGTGATAATGCAACAATTTAAAACAACAAAAATGCCTCTATGAATATTAAGTCAATAACTTTCTTTGGAAATATAAAATGTGCTTTGCACAGAAAATTAATGTGGTTTGTTGCATGTAAATTACCATATTTTAAACAAAAGATATCCTCAACAACCATTTTAATCTTTGCTATATTTTACATACAGTACTTTCAAAGTCATATTTCAGTGTTGACATATTTCAAATAAAGAAAATGGACTGTTGTAATCCTTTGTATGCTGTTTTCATTCAATTAGCTCTATCTTTCTTTTTCTAAGCAAACAAGATGGCAATTTACTCAAAGTCAACCCATAATAACATATATCAGCCAGAGTTGAACAAACACAGTGCTGCTCATGCTACACCTTTTAAAATCAAACAATTTTAAATAAAAGCAAACATGAACATAAATAGTGTGTCCCTGTGGAATTTTACTGTTGACAGAAAAAATGATAAAAACAAAAATGGTTTGAATTTGTAAGGAAGTTAAATTATTCAGGAAATGTTTTATTAACTGATAGCAGAGAGAACAGCATGTTGGTCTTTGTATTATGCAGTAATGAAAGAATAAAATATATGATTTGTGGCTTATTTTAAAAACACACACCAAAAACTCTTCCTAACCGTATTAAAATTACACATGGTAGTTGAAAACCACATTCTTATCAAGTACTCACAAAAATATAGTTCTGTTTAAATATCTGTGTGTTTTTTTTTCTTAAATGTTAGTTGCAACATTTCAAAGGTGAAAGAAAAAGTTGTTTGCCAGTACAGAGTTTTGAGAGGGCTCGTGGTCTATATTTTCAACATATTATTACAACAGAAATTCAAGGGAAGCAGAATATTCAACCACAAATAGATACTTTTATTTCTTTTAGCATTTTCTCCTTGGGATCTTGAACTGTCAGCTGCCTAAAAACATTACTCTTCTATGATAAAAATGAAAGGCTATGACCTACAAAATATTATTGACAGGACATTTATTTGCTCTTAATTTAGATGAAATAAAAATGATGTTAAACAAATGAGAAGTCTGTAAATGTTTACAATTGGATATTTATACCAAATTGTATGAACAAAAATGGGATTCCTTATACAGTTAAATTATTTCATATAATCTTGTGCCAAATCATGTAAGCTAAGCAAATGTATTAAAAATAAAAATAAAATGCCCAGCTGGTGTAGCTAGCTCAGCGGTTGAGCATCGATCCAGGAACCAAGAGGTCACTGGTTCGATTCCTGGTCAGGGCATATTGCCCCGGTTGTGGGTTTGATTCCCTGTGGGGATCATGCAAGAGGCAGCTGATTAATGATGTTTCTCTCTCTTTGATGATTCTATCTCTCTATCCCTCACCCTTCCTCTCTCTCTAAAAAAATCAATAAAAACATAAAAAAGAAAGACAACTAGAGTGTCTCTAAAAAAAATAAAATAAAAAGTAATATGTTTACCACCTGCCCTTATATAGTTTAAATTACATCTATAATAATAAAAGCATAATATGCTAATTAGACCGGGCAGCCAAATGACCTTCCGGACCTCATTCCCGATGTCATTCCTGACATCCTTTGGACAAAGCCATGGCAGTGGGGGCGAGGCAGAGGCAGAGGCAGTTAGGAGCAATTAGGAAGGCAGTTGAGTGGTTAGGAATGATCAGGCAGGCAGGTGCGCATTTAGGGGTGATCAGGCAGGCAGGTGAGTGTTTAGGGGCAATCAGGCAGACAGGCAGGTGAACGATTAGGAGCCAGTGGTCCAGGATTGTGAGAGAGCTGTTCGACTGCTAGTTTAGGCCCAATCGGGTTGTGAACTGAGTACCAATCAGGCCTAAACTGGCAGTCAGACATCCCCCAAGGGGTCCCAGATTACAAGAGAGTGCAGGCCGGACTGAGGGACCTCCACTCCCCATGCACAAATTTTGTGCACTAGGCCTCTAGTATTAATATAACAAAAGTTTGGAAGTGTATACTCCAGGGCTTGGATTCTAGATCCTCTATTACTAGATATGTGACATTTGGGACATTACTATTTTTTATTCCAATTTAAATTTATTTTTGATAAATTTCTTTATGAAAAATAGACACAATAAATGGCTAGAGTGACAGTGAAATAGTAAATGCATTTAGGAGATCTAGCATAAAAGATGCCTTATTAATTGGTCAGCCTTTATTGCTCATTTTAGTTTTTCTGTGCACTGTAGAGTGCTTGCTCATGGTCCCTGGAAAGAATGAGTAAAGAAAGAAAAAGAGTTAACTTTATGTCAATTTTAGTAAAATGTATGTCTTTCCTTCAGCATTCTAGGTATCCTGATTGAGAATATGACCTGAATTGTTCATATATTTATAGAACTTTATATATGAACTTGCTAAGTGTTTGTATTAAGAAGTAGAAATGCTGAAAGGACTACTCTCCCATAAAGTTGGTAGCATTATAACTTGGTACAACTTGTTTAGTATGGGGAACTTCATACAAGTGTTTTATAAAATATATGTACAATATAAAATCAGCGTCAAGAAACATTTATAACTTTTGGCATGGTAATTCTGCTTCTGGTACTTCAATCACAAAATATAATAGAGAAAATGTAAAATAATACAAGCATAATGTTGTCACCATAGCATTATTTAATATGAGGAATAACTGAAAATAATCCTTACATAAGTTACAACATAGAGACTCTTATTGTGATGTGTGGCCTAAGATTAATGATTAATAAATATTAAGACGAAGAGAAAATACTAAGTCTGTAACAATAAACAGTTCTTTCAATTATTCCCTCGATGGGATATTATGCACATCTTGATGAATGCAGTTACATGAACAAAGACTCCTGGCATAACATTAAGTGCATATGGAAAGGCTTAAAAGTACAGTAATATAACACCTAGCTTAAAAAGTAATGCAGGGAAAAAATTAAATAGGCTAGTTAGATTTCTAGATGTTTAGTTTTCTTCTCTTCCATTTTTAAGTGTTTATATTATTATATTTAAAAAACAAAGAGAAAACATTTACAAAATAAATCTAGATTTATATTTTCACTCTACTCTTCATTCTAATATAGAGAAGGTGTGAAAAGTTTGTTTATTGTTGTAATTGTCTACATATCTACCTACATCAAGTATTAGTCTTAAATCTACCTCCATCTTCCTTTTTATTTCCCATCTTGAGGAATTAGTTTCTGGCATCTTATACAGGAGAACACATATATTGTTGAAAAGAAATGAAGTATAAGAATTCTTGTTATCCAGTGTCAATACTCATAGTAGAAGAATATATATGCAGGTAAGACCACAAAATTGTCATGCCATTGTTCAAATGGTTCACCTGAGACTAAGTTTAACTGTGTGTGACCAGACATGGTGTGGACCCTGGATGTAAGGGATCATTTACCTGAACAGAACCGTTTGTGTGAGAATGACCTCTAGAAATCTTGCTAGCTGACAGTGTACTCACTCAACATATTTTGAAAAACATACCTTGTGTTTGCTAAAGAGTAATCTAAGCAAATGCGCTGTTGTATCATATACATGCAAAACTTTCATATCAATAAGACTATTTCAAGACACTTACACCAAATTCCTGGCAGGTGTCCAGAAAAACTCTTATTTCAATCTTCTTTTTTAGTAGGTTGTTTTATTTTTATGTGGATCTTTAAAACTAGTATTCTCAAATTATTTTGTAAATGCCTTAATATGTTCATACATAAATTAAAATATAAAATGATGCCAGTTCTGTAACTAGCCCACATACTGTGAGAAAATATTTCATTTATTCATAAATTATTCACACATGGAATCATGTAAGAATATTTAAATAAAAATAAATATGCTTCATTTTTTAAGAATGTGGACCATCAACTTTATCCCTCACTCAAATTGTCCTCTCCATGGCTGCCTTGGCTATACACAAAGCAAAGCAAGGAAAATTGGTAATGCTCAAATGAGTTTTATTATAGAGTATATTATTGTTTTATTAATGTGTTGGGCAGACTTCTGTTCAAATGTTGTCTGTTTGCCAAAATTTTATGCTTATTTTGAGTCTACTTTCAAGTAGTATACATTAAAATTCTAGGAAAAAATCTGAAGTAACATAAAATCATTATTTGATTAATTTCCCAAAATAAAGTTTTGATAAAAATTATAACTATAGAGATAAACCTAGAAATACTAGCAATATCTATAGGGATGATAATGAAGAATTATTAGATAAAGCTCAAAGAAGAAATAATTATAATATTTGTTAGGCCTCAATAATTTCCCAGGTACAGTGATAAATTCATTCATAAATAATATTTCATTTTAAATTTATAAAAAATGAAAAGTAATCTCAGCCAAGTGGCTCAGTTTGTTAGAGTGTCATACTGTTCGCCAAAAAGGTTGTGGGTTCAATTCCCTGTCAAGGCACAGACCTAGGTTGTGGATTCAATCCCCAGTCAGGGAGAGTATGGGAGGCAATCAATGGATGTTTCTCTCTCACATTGATGCTTCTCTCTCTCTCTCTCTCTCTCTCTCAGCTCTCCCTTCCTCTCTCAAATCAATAAATATAACCTCAGTGAGTGCGTACATGTAAAGTAGACTGATTTCTTTGGTAAATTTTCAGATGAGAAAAAAGGATCATAATAGTTAACAACTTGCTTTAGGTTTCTCAGAGTTGAAAAAAAATTTTTTTTTGAAAGACAGGGAATACTTGATTCAAAACCATCAGAGAAACAGGTAGGTTGGATCTATACAAAGTATTGTGTATTAAAACATATGTCAGTAATTGTACATGAAAGTATACACTGCTACATACAAATTATCTAATCAGACCACAATTTTTCTATTTTTAAAACAGAATAAGTTTTCCTGCAAAAGGAGCACCATTTTGATATTTTTAAATATATTGTTATTTATTTCAGAGGGAGGAATAGAAACATCAATGATGAGGGAGAATCATCAATTGGCTGCCTCCTGCACGCCCCTACTGGGAAGCGAGCACACACCCCGGGCATGTGCCCTGACTGGGAATCAAACCGCAACCTCCTAGTTCATCGGTCTGGTTGGTGCTGAACCACTGAACCACACCGGCGGGACCGTTCTGATATTTTAACTTCAGTATTCCCTTTCTGCAACAGAATCCATAGCAACCTCCTCATAATCCTTCTCAAGGGCAACCATGTCTGCACGGGCCTCAGAAACTCTTCTTCCTTCATGCCCTCACCCATGTACCAGTGAGCAAAGGCACACTTGGCATACAGCAGGTCAAACTTGTGGGCCAAGCGAGCATAGGCCTCAGCAATAGCTGTAGTGTTGATCAGCATGCACACAGCTCGCTGTACTTTGGTGAAGTCTCCACTAATACCACAGTGGGAGTCTGGTAATTAATGCCAACTTCGAAGCCAGCAGGGCATCAGCTGACAAACTACATGATACACTTGGTCTTGATGGTGGCAATGGCAGCAATGACATCTTTGGGAACCACATTGCCATGGTAAAACAGGCAGTAAGCCATGTATTTAACCCTGGTGAGGGTCACATTTCACCAACTGGTTGGCTGGCTCCAAGCACGTATTTGTGATCCCTGCTACAGAAAGCTGTTCATGATAGGCTTTGTCAGCAGAGATGACGGGGCATATGTGGCCAGAGGGAAGGGGATGCAGGGATAGAACATTGATTTGGTCAGGAATTCATACATGTCAACATTGAGGGTCCATCAAATCTGAGGGAAGCAGTGATGGAGGACACAATTTGACCTATCAGCCTATTCAGGTTATTATAGGTTATGTGCTCAATATGGAGGTTTCTATGACAGGTGTCATAGATGGCCTCATTGTCAACCATGAAGGCACAATTGGTCCAAGAAAAGATCAATGATTTTCTTGCCAATGATGTAGTGTCCATCGGCATAGCTATTGGCAGCATCTTCCTGGCCTGTGATGAGCTGCTCAGGATGAAAAAGATGGCGGTAGTTACCAGTGCAAACTTCATCAGTGACTGTTGGCTCCAGATCTACAAACACTCCCCTGGGTACATGCTTGCCAGTGCCTGTCTCACTGAAGGAAGTGTTGAAGGACTCATCTCCGCTAACCCCACCACCAGCACCAATGGTCTTGTCACTTGGCATCTGGCCATCAGGCTGGATGCCACCTTCTAGGCAGCAGAGCTCTTAACAGGCATTGCCGATCTGGACACCGACCTGGCCAACACGGATGAGAATGCACTCACACTTGATTGCCGCTTTGTGGCTGCCTAGCAGATGGCAGAGATCTCGGAATTGAATATCTTAATTGAATGACACCTTTTGTAAAACACAAAAAAGCACTCTTAACGTCACAAAATGTGGGTAATCGTGACATATCATTCTAGCATATATAAAAGGTACACATTGTCTATGGGTGGCACTGGCATGCCAAAGCTAAATACAAATAAAGGAAAGCAGAATAAAGATGAACATATATTTTATCAAAAATAGAAGACCTACAGATTGATTAAAATATCTAATATTTTCAAAATTTTCAGATAAGTTTTACCTGTAATACCTTATATAGATATAAATGATGATATGGAAGCACAAAACACAATATTTTAATAACATAAGAGTTTTTTTAAATGAATTTAGAGACCCAGATTTTTACCCAGAAATTCAGAAAATAGAGAGTCTACGATTCTTAAAAGAATTTGTACAGGCAATCATATATCTTTCAAGGCAATACTAACCATGACACTAAGTACTTTAGTATTTGGAAAGGTGTACAATAAAAGTGATTGCTTAATGACAACTTTAAAATGAAAAATTTCTAGTCTAATTAAAAGAATGATAATTAATGGTAACTATATTGAACTTTTCTGGAGTTCTCATCCACTTTTTGTTACAAATCAAATCTAGGAATGTGTTATGCTTGTATGTGTGTCTTCAAGACTAGAGCCAGTTAGTGATATATGATTCATTCAGCTATGTCTTACCTAAAATTTATGTCATTACTGTGGTATTATGTGACATATCGAATTCTATCTGTGATACCTGAAGCCACCTTCAGGTATGGCCTGTGGTCCAGGCCCAAAAATTAAATGATACTATTGCTGCCTTGAAGGGTAAATATTGACTAGTGACTTGGTGAGCCTATCAGTCTTGCTAAGAAATCTACTTCTGACAAGCAATGCTAAAGTCAAGTTAACAGCCCCCTTGGTCTCCACACATGCATATAGATAGTTTACAAACTTATGTACCATCATAAGATAAAGCTTCCTGATTCCCCATGGACTGCTAAATGTTTATTGCCTTGTATGATTGAAACTCCTCTTAACGATTTCCTTTAATTTTACTTTTCTTACTTTTTGCATCAAGTCATTGGAGAGCATTAGTTTAAGTTACCAGAAGCGAAGGGTAAATAATTTCAGTAGGAACGGGAGTAAGGCAAGGCATATCACAATACACAGGCCATTATGTAGATAAAGAAATTTTTCTAAGATACAGGTTAAGTCCAAGGAAATTAGTTGCAGCAGAGGGGAAAATAAAAGGCTATCGGAGATTTTAAAATGGTTCAGAATCCTGGAAGTAAGATTTCACAGTGGAATTTGGGTATTCCAGCTGCTAAGGCAGAGAGGCTTTTAGACTTCTGAATTGCTTTATATTGCCTGCTAGTTGTGGGCAACTGTGAGAATGAAGTTGTTGACCAAAAGTGGATGAAAAATGAGCATTAATTATCTAAGCAAGGCAAAGGAAAGGTGACAAGATCACAACCTAGGGCTAGGATGGGGGCAGTGCCTCGCTGTTGTAGTTCTTACACATGCCCAGTAATAGGCCTAGTGAAAAGGTTCCCCAAATTGACAATCTAATGTGCTCTTTGAATTAACTTATTTCATCACATAATTTCATATAAAAAGAAGGAATTTTGAGTGAAAATGTATTTATAGCCCTAGCTAGTTTGGCTCAGTGGATAGAGCATCGGCCTGTAGACTGAAAGATCCCAGTTCAATTCCAGTCAAGGGAATATGCTCCATCCTCAGTAGGGTGATGCTGGAAGCATCTGATCAATGACAATCTCTCATCACTAATGTTTCTATTTCTCTCCCTCTTCCTTCCTCTCTGAAATCAATAAAAATGTCCTATCTAATAATAGCCAAACATGGTAATTGACCATACCTTCGCTACTCCTCCCATTGGCTATTCAGCGAGATATGCACAATGACCACCAGGAGGCAGAGTCTCAACACAGGAACTGCCGAGCTGCAGTGACTTAGCAACTGCGGTTCTTGAGTGAAGCACTCAGAAGCAGAAAGGAGGGAGCCTGATTCCAGGTTGCATCACCTGAGAACCACCCTCTCGCAATCAGGAACCCCTAGGGGGATGTTGGAGAGCTGGTTTCAGCCCAATCCCCTCCGGCCAGGCCAAGGGACCCCACCAGTGCACAAATCCATGCACCAGGCCGCTAGTATGTGCATTCTATATATTAAAGTGGGAATATGCAAAATGACCATTACTCCACCCCAAAGATGGCGGTGCCCACGGCAGAGGAGGGGGTTTCCTTAACACAATATGGCTGCACCCACAGCAGAGGCCAAGTTCCCATAACAAGCATTAATGACGCCCTAACTGGTTTGGCTCAGTGGATAGAGCATCAGCCTGTGAACTGAAGAGTCCTGGGTTTGATTCTGGTCAAGGGCATATACCTTGGTGGAGGGCACATCCCCAGTAGGGGGTGTGCAGGAGGCAGCTGATCGGTTTCTCTCTCATCGATGTTTCTAACTCTCTATCCCTCTCCCTTCCTCTCTGTAAAAAATCAATAATTATAAAAAAAAGCCTTAACGAGAAATTGGCAGGGATCTGAGGCTGTGCCCCCCGCACATGGTCCTTGACAGGGTACCTCAGGCCGCACCCCCCGCCCAGCAGGGCTTGACAGGGGACCTGAGGCTATGCCCCTGCCCCTGGTGGGGCTTGACTGGGGACCTCAGCCTCCCACCCCCATCCAGTGGAGTTTGACAGGGAATCTCAGGCTGTGTCCTCCACCCAGTGGGGCTTGATGGGGGACCTCAAAGTGTGCACCTTGCCCCAGCTCCGTGCTAGGAGACCTGAGGCAAGTGTTCATCCTGGCTGCGGCAGGAGAGGGAGGTTAGGGATTGGGAATGCTTGCATAGTCAATGAGGCAAGCGTTCTGCGCCTGGCCATGGATGGGCCTCTGGGAGGTGGAGAGCCTCTGGGCAGCAGGCCCAGAGTGGCCAGGCCTCACAGAGAGCTACTGGTGCATGGATTCATGTGCAGGGCTACTAGTATTAAAATATTTCCTCTAATTAATACCCTTATGATGTGCATGAATTTCGTGCACTGGGCCACTAGTATGTGTATGTGTGTATATATTTATATATTTACATATAGTCTTTATATAATGGAGATTAAAACTGAGTCTTCTGGAGTATGTAATAGTAAGTAACCATGAAAAGTATTTATTAGTGCAAATGTACTTAGCAAAAGCGAATATGTGTTTTGATATTGGAAAGAACACATATAATTTTATTTTAAAATGTGTCTAAGTTCATGGAAATAAGGCTAGGTTTCTGTGCTGTAAAAGACAAACCATTTTTAGAAAAGAATGGGGAAAGGGAATACATGTGACAGACATCCTGTTATCTGTCCTGAAGAGTGTCCATCTCTAAAATCATAAATCAGAAATGATTCATAACACCTCAAATATGATTTCAAATACTTTATTTTCATGAGTGTCTATTTATATAGTAGAGCTCTGCTCTGTGTTTACTCTAGCTAAGGCTTACACTGGTGCTGAGTTTGAGTCCTAAAGACCAGAGATAGAAGCAGATTTACCTTGTGTTTTAAACACATGGAAATAGCTATATATAGCAGACAGGTAAGAAGGTTTGCAAGATTAATGAAAAAGTTTTGGTGATTTTTTTAAACTATAGTCAATAACTAAGTAAAGTCTTTTAGCTTTGATTTGATACTACTGTCATTCCAGCTTGCCTTCACAAATTTATTTATAGCCTACTCAAATTAAGCTACCTTCTTTCTTTCTCTCAAACATGGTTGTATTTTTTGTTAGTGTGATTTTATTTCACTTACATCTAAAAAAAACAAAACATATAAAATGTATACCTGTAATTATATATTATCCCTTACATTATTTTGTCAAAAATGAGAACTGGGTTTTTTTTCACCTTTGTGTTTCTAGCTTTACATGGGACATTCTCTTAAAAAAAAATATAGACTCCCAGTTAATATACTTTTGACAAAATTTCAAAATAAATTCCTAAAATTTGATTAGGAAAATAATATATTACGTTAAAATTAATTAAGTAAGTCTAAGCTATTTTGTTTAAATTTGTAAAGCTGTATCATATATAAAATATGAAGACTGCCTTCTTTAATAAATATGATATACAAAAAAACTATTGAAATTATGGTCCACCAATAAAGCAACATGGGAGTTTATGAGTTTGAATGCAACTTTTAATTTTTAAATGAGCATGCGCAAGCATGTATCTGACAAAAAACACAAAAAAAAAACCCACTTGTTTTTAAAATTTTTGTTTTTTCTAAAGTGTTATAATGAAACTGAAAACCTTGACAGTAATCTAAATAATAATAACTGACAGCTAAATAGTTGACTGTGCTGTACAAACCAGGGATAGTAATTTACCCATTCAGTACTTACAATTTTATAAATCCTCTTACATATTGTAGGATACCACTATAATTTTATTTTTTTTTCTTATTCCCACTCTGAGGTGTCAGTCAACTCTCCCGAAAACAAAAGTGGAACCTGACAAAGACCCAGCCATTGCTCAAGAACTGTTTTAGCACTTACACATAGAACTCTGTGTGTCCTGCCAGTCATTGCCAGCAAATGGAGAGAACTAATTATTTAAATCTTTGCAAAACAAGGATTAAAGTTTGAATTTCTACTCTCCTCCATCGTGTACTGATGGAGAATATCAATTTACATAGACAAGGTTGTTAGGACCATGAACTTTAAAGCTAAAATTGACAACAGCCTATACATAGATTTACTGTCTCCCCCTTTTGTGGGGGCAGTTTCATGGATTCCAACCATTATATCTGAAGACCTTTTTTCTACTTTCTTACACACTTTTAAATATCACTTAAAATAGACACTTTGATAGTATTTTCTAGTGGTTAAAGCATGGGCTTCAGTTAAATAAATCTTTTTTTAGATTTTTCCACTTACTGAATCAGTGCCCTTGGATAGATACCATAAGCAGACTAAGCTCTGGTTTCCTCACCTGTAAGATGGGGACAGTGAGTGCATCTATCTAAGAAGAATTTTGTGAGGATCAAAGCAGAACTTGAATATATATATAAATTAGAGGCCTGGTGAACAAAAATTTGTGCCCTCCCAGGCCCAGCCTGTGCCCTCTTGCAGTCTGGGACCCCTCAGGGGATGACCACCTGCTGGCTTAGGCCCGCTCCCCGGAGTATTGGGCAATCAGACATCCCTCTGGCAGCCCGAGAGCCCTTGGGGGATGTCCACTTGCCAGTGGGGAGCAGGTCTAAACTGCAGTCGGACAACCTTAGTGCTGCTGAGGCGGCAGGAGCGGCTCCCCCCCCCCCCCCTGT
>NW_006283544.1:4054832-4068043 GCF_000327345.1 Myotis davidii
GGGTTTATTTATCTTCTATAATTGAAACTTTGTTGCCTTGAGTGGAGCTCAGAGCCAGCCGCGGCAGGCGGGAAGCTTGGCTTCCTCCATCACTGGAGCAACCAAGCCTCCTGCTCGCTCCAGCTCCGTGGCTGCTGGCCGCCATCTTGGTTGGGTTAATTTGCATATAGTCACTCTGATTGGCTGGTGGGTGTGGTTTAAGGTGTAGCACAGGTACGGTCAATTTGCCTGTTTGTCTTTTATTAGAATATATATAAATATACATATATGTGTGTGTGTGTGTGTGTGTGTGTATGTGTGTGTGTGTGTATATCACTTTAAAACTTCCAGATATTATCTCATAGCTACTTACATTAAATTGCAAAAAAAGAGGAACTGGCCCAGAAATATAATGCACTAAAAGGTGCCTGGAAGGTCTAAAAATGGGGAAGCATTTCTTTGCAGAGTTATATCTGATCAAATACAGCAAAAAGTTGAAGACATAAACAAATGGGAAGTCTACTTTTACGTCTAATTTGATGGGGAAATACTATCAGGTTTATTACCATCAGATTCTAAGGAGAATAGTCACTCATACTCTTGTGCCTTCTCCCAAGTTTTGTAGAAATAATTATTCACAGTTAAAACTGAATAGAAACTCATGTTTTTCCTTGTCTATTTCATTTTCAGCAAGGATTTTTATTTTTCTGAGCAGATGTGGACTAGTAGGCAGCTGCAGTGTCCAGAGCAGCCCAAACCAGGTGAATGTGGACATTTGTTCTGAGTATTGATGCTCATACCTTATCAGTTGTTAGGAATTTTGAACATTAGTATTAGGTAGATAGGGGGGATTAAGACACTAATTTTGTTTTAGATTTGAGAAGTTAGAAATATGTATTTCATAATCATTTTTTAAGATAAACATTTTAAAATAAACTAGACACTAAAATAGGAAAATATGTAAAGAAAAGAAAGTAATAGAACCCATCACATGTGTTTTGGGATTGAAAAGAGTAGGATTTAAAAATAAAAGGTTAAATAAATAAAGAAATAGTTCAAACATTTATCTATTTTTAATTAATGGGGACACACAATTTTAAAAATTTCAAATTTAGTTATTTTTACCATGTACTTCAGAAATTACCACATGTATTGCAAGAGACTGGCCTTGACTTTAAGGCTTTCATTAGACATGATATTATTGGGAATTATGGCATATAACACCTATTCTACTTACTACTGCTGTGCTCATCTCACCCAGTGTCTGAACTGGAATTTTTCATTTCAGTCATATTCCCTGCATTTCACTGGTTAATAAACAGACTCATAAATCATAAGAATTTTAGAGCTGAAATAAAATGTTATGAGCAGATCATCTCTTCAAGACTACTCTTTATATAAATAAACTGAGATCAGGGACATGTTAATAACTTGGCCAAAGTTATTCTACAGTTGAAGGACAAAACAAGGATAACATTATGGTAAAGTAAAGGAGAGAAGGATAAAAAATTCTAAAACTACATATAAACTTTCTATGCGTGAAATATTTCCTCTGATAACTGTGTTTGCTCATTTCATAGATAGGATGTTTACTATGTCAGACATAAGTAGATGAAAGAAGAAAGATTGATTACTTGTATTCAGACCCATGACTGGAGAAAGGAGGGGACTTGGAGGTTACTTATAAATAGTATGCAGATAAACTTTGTGGCCTATCTATCTGAACACCAATCTCTAGTGGCTTTAGACAGGATTTTCTCACACTCCTGAATGCACCTCACGAAGATTTGTCCTCACTAAAGTGCTCCTTATACCCATCTATACAATGTGCAAGATTAAATAGATCAATTCCAGAACTGGAGAATCAGGAAGCAAATATTAAATTGAGCTGCTTTTAACAGAGACTTCAAATAGGAGTGAGTTAAAACAAGGCATAACTACATTTCTCTAATATTTCAGTAAAATAGGAAAGGAAATAAATGTAGGACCAAACTGTGTAGACAAGAAGAGATGAGATCCTTCAAACAACTGCAAAGATGGATCTCTTTAAGAAATAAAGACTTGAACCATAATAACAGGAGAAAAGAAAGAACATGTAGGTAAAGAAGCACATAGACTGGTCATTCTGGTGGTGGGACCATAAGGCAGCCAATTCACAGGTTATTCCTTTATTTTTGGAAAATAAGTTTGAGATAAGAGTATTAGCAGAGCAGGGACTTAGTTTTGCATATATGTGGAAGTTTAAGAGTGGAGACTTCATGTCAACATAGAAAGTGGATAAACTGCAGAAGCAAATAAAGAAATAGTGGACACAGCCTGGCCAGTGTTGCTCAGTGGTTGAGCTTCAGCCAATGCACCAGATGTTGCCTGTTCATTTCCCATCAGGGCACATGCTAGGGTTGCAGGCTCAATCCTTTGTGGGGAGTGTGCAGGAGACAGCCAGTGGATGTTGATTCTTAACCATTGATATTTCTATTTCTCCCTCCCTCTCCCTTCCTTTCTCACAAAAAACATAATCACTAAAAAATATTTTAAAAAAGAAATAGTGGACACAGTCTAGCATTCTGATATATAGGTACATACTGAAGATTGTCAGAGTTTGCAGAAGCTCAAGTTGTGTGAATAAAATGATATTTGTGGTTAGGTGTTCTTTTTAAAAAAAATTTTTTTTATTGATTTTTAGAGAGAGAGGAAGGGAGAGGGACAGAGAGAAGGAAAGATCAGTGATGGGCTGCCTCCTGCACGTCACTTAAGCCCACAACCCAGGCATGTGCCCTGACTGGAAATCCAATGAGATGACGCCCAACGAACTAAACCACACCATCCAGGGTGTGGTTAGGTGTTCTTATTTCATACCACGACTGTTTATTTTTCCCTATCAAACTGTAAGAGCTTATTTCAATTCTGTACTCCTAGCATTTCATGCAGATCATGTATTGATAAAAAATTTGTTGGGTGACTGAATGGTGTACACTATTGAAAATGTGGAATAATAATATTTGTTACGTCTATATTTATGTCCAAAGATAATGCACTGTTAAATATAACTTTGTTATACACTAACATAATTTCAGCCCATGGTCCCTGAAACTCAGAAAATGAAAAAAAAATATTGTATATATCCACTATTTTAGTTTAGATTCAGCACTGTCATTGATCTAAAAGAATAATCAGATTTCTTACTGCTGCAGTTTACTATAATTTCTACATAACTGTGTCTTTCTGAGATTTTTATAACATTGTTTATAATCAGCCACACTGTTTCATTTTAACCTGAACTCTTAACATAGCAGTTTTTTGTTTCAGTTTTTGTTGGCAGGCTGTATGTCATTCAGGTCGATGGATTATCTTTGAAAGAAAAAAAAAACACATCTAAAAACAAAGCCTTGAAACTTTAGTAAATGGCCATAAAATTCTTCACAAAATGGAATAGTTGTATTGATTACTTCAGTGCCAGAGATGTCCACTGTTGCAGGTTTGGCACCTTTTGAAGTTGGATTTATTCTTTTGGCCTGTTAAGGCATTATTTAATGAATCAGTTTAGTCATTTAGTCAATAAGAGTATCCTTGTCTCCTAAAAGAGTTAATATAACTTTTTCAATGGTGTTTTACTTATGAAAAGGTAATAGTTAAAACACTCAACAATCAGACATAATATTAGTTAAAATGCACACTTTTAAAAATAATTTATTTTCTCCTGCTGCAACGATATACATATTATTTGTGAACAAACTCATAGACCCACATAGCAAGAAGACTTTCTGTTTAGAAATGTCAACAGAATGAAACACTGTCATAGAATAATGATCTCTTATTTCCACATAAATGCCTAGGGAAAACTAAGGTATTCATTTTCAAAGCAGGAAACATTGATCCACTGGGTATGTCCTATTTAAATGACTTTATTTTATTCCATCAAATAGCTGATGTAAATTTAGTCATTCAGCCTGATACATATGGGTTCCAGAAAATGACATTTGTGTGCTACAGTACTACTAAACAGATGAAAATCATTGCATTTTGCATTGCTTTATTTGTCAGCAAAACAGAATTAAGTTTGTTCATGAGCAGTCTAAGGTTTAATATGGGCAATTTAGAAATGGTATATACTGATTTTATTTTCCTTTGATTTCTTTTAACTAAATCTTTTCCAGACCTAATGGTAATTCAGTTACATAATTCTGAATTAGATGCATTTTATTAAGAATTCTATATCTTGTTATTTATCAGAATGTTGGCATTCTAACACAATATCTGAAGATTTGTGGCCAACAACTGTTCAAGTGAAGGTAACTGTTACCATAATAAAAAAATGATAGAGAATCATGCCTGGATTTGATAGTATTTTAATATGAAAAGCCAAAAGAAAAGACGGCCAGAGCTCCAGGGGGAAAATGGAAAAGCAGGAGACATATAAGTTTGAATAATACCCATGAACATATATATAAGCCTGTGCACAGATGATCTGTAGGCGGACACATTTTGCATGATGAATAGTCACATAATCCCTTAGAGTAGGTTTTGCAGCTGCCCTTAGAGTTTGGTACACTATGGTATATGCTGTGTCTTTTTGGCAGTTCACAATAAAATTGTGCTACAAGTTAATGGGTTCAGAACAAGAGTTTATATAACTATTTCCTTTCATCGGGATCTAAATTTCATATTACAACCATTTTTAAGGCTGAGTAAATGTAGTGACTGTATTTTGTCATCATAGAATTTGAAATTATAGAAATAAAAGTTAGATGTCCTTATTGGTAAATGACATGAAATTATGTCTAGAAAATTCTAAAGACTCCACACCAAAAAAATACTAGACCTAGTAAATGAATTTGGAAAAGTAGCAGTATACAAAATTAATATCCAGAAATCGGTGGAATTTTTATATAGCGATAATGAACTTTAATAAAGAGAAATTAAGAAAAGAATCCAATTTATTATTCCAATGACAACAAAAATAAGGTACCTAGTAATAAATCTAACCAAGGAGAAAAAAACCTGTACTTGGGAAATTGGAAGGTATTAAAGATGAAAATTGAGGAAGATACAAATAAGAGGAAACATATACCATGTTCATGGATAGGAAAATTAATAAACATCATTGACATGTCCATATTGCACAAAGCAAACCTACATATTTAATGCAATTCCTATTTATATACCAATGGCATGTCTCACAAATCTAGAACAAATATTTCAAAAATGTATATGGAACCACAAAAGACTCTGGAGAGTCTCAGCAATCATGAGGAAGAATGAAGTTGCTGGTATCACACTACCTGATATCAAATTATACTGCAAGGCCATAGTAACCAAAATAACATGATAGTAACCCAAGAACAGGCATATAGAACAATGGAACAGAATAGAGAACACAGAAATAAATTCAGGCCTTATTATTAATTAATATTTGACAAGGGAGGCAAGAACATATAATAAGGTAAAGATAGTTTCTTCAATAAATGGTGTTGAGAAAATTGGACTGCTACATGAAAAAAAACAAAACAAAACTAAACTACCAACCTTCACCATACACAAGAATAAACTTAAAATGGATTAAGGTCTTAAATATGTCGTAGAACCATAAAAATCCTAGAAGAAAACACAGGCAGTAAATGCTTGGAAATTTTTGCAGCAATATTTTTTTCTGACATATCTCCTCTGTCAAGGGAAACAAAGGAAAAATAAACAAATGGGATTACATCAAACCAAAAATCTTCTGCACAGAAAAAGAAATCATCAACAGTATAAAAGTGAACCCACTGAATGGGAGAACATATTTTCCAATGATACATCTGATAAGGGGTTAATTTTCAAAAAATATGAAGAGCTTATACAACTTAACACCAAGAAGACAAATAACCCATTTAATAAGTGGGCAGAGGACCTGAATAGACATTTCTCTATAGAGGACATACAGATGACCAAAAAGCATATGCAATATACTCAATATCACTAATCATCAGAGAGATACAAATTAAAATCACAATGAGATATCACCTCATACCTGTCAGAATGACTACCATCAATAAATCAACAAACAACAAGTGCTGGCAAGGTTGTGGAGAAAAGGGAACCCTCATGCACTGCTAGTGGAATGCAGACTGGTGCAGCCACTTGTGGCAAACAGTATGGAGTTTCCTCAAAAAAATTAAAAATGGAACTGCCTTTTGACCCAGAAATCCCACTTCTGGGAATATATTCTAAGAAATCCAAAACACTAATTCAAAAGTATATATTTCAGCATTAACTACAATAGCTAAGATCCGAGAATAGCCCAAGTGCCCATCAGTCGATGAGTGGATAAAAAAAAAGCTGTGCTATATTTACACAATAGAATACTATGTGGCTATAAAAAAGAAGGATCGCTTACCGTTTGTGACAGCATAGATGGACCTGGAGATAATTATGCTAAGTGAAATGTCAGTCAGAGAAAGACAAATACCATATAGTTTCACTTATAAGTGGAATCTAAAAAAAGAAAAATGAATTATATGTGGAATCTAATGAACAAAATAAACTGATGGACAAAACAGAAACAGAGGCATGGGTACATAGAACAGACTGTCATCTGTCAGAGGGGTGGGGGAGGCTGGATGAAACACTGTGAAGGGATTAGGCAAAAAAAAATGTATATATCACAGAAACCAAAAATAGTATGGTGGTTGCCAGAAGAAAGGGGGTAGGGATTAGGTTGAGCAAAGGGTGGATAAATGGGGACGGAAAAATACTTTGCTTTGCATCATGGGTGCACAATGCAGTGTGCAGATGATGTTTTGTTGAGTCATATACTTGAAACCTGTATGGTTTTGTGAACCAATGCACCTCAGTAACTTCAGTTAAAAGGTAATAAATAAAATAAAACATCAGTCTTTAAAAAGGGAAATGAAAGAGTCAAAAGGAAAAGTATATTTTATTGAAACAATGTGCACTTCCCTTCCAAATGGGGTCATTGTATAGCATTTTTGAAATGAAAGACTTTAAAGGATAGTGACTATTAATAAGATGAAAGCCAGACAGAATACTGTTAGAGATGTAAATTTATCTCAGGGTTTAAAATATTATTTAAATATAATAAGTTTTTTATTTATTGCCAATTTCTTTTTAAGAAAATATGGGGTCTTTTCACAGTTATCATGTAGCACCTCTCACTTTAACCCCTAATTCTAAACTTCTCACATTTCCTCCTTTTTGTACTTATAACTGCCAGCTATAGTTATGTAATAGTTCTGTTTCTTCTTGAAATTGCTTTGCTTTATGTTCAGGAAGTGTTATTCATATAGCCATAGTCTCAGTAGAGACATACGCTATTTAACTTAAAACCACACAACCAGGCACCATAATGCGGGAGATTGTGTGCAGTGGAACCTGGAGGATTACACAGGCACTGTAAAGAGTAGACAGCAAGGACGGAAATGAAGACTCGCTGCAGGAAAAGCAAAGGAAGTACGTAGTTATTGTAGTTTAGGTGAAATAAAGAAGTAAAGCCTTGACCCTGGTTAGGTAGCTCAGTTAGTTGAAGCATCATCCGGAAAAGCCAAGGTTGAGGGTCTATCCCCAGTCAGGGTATATACAAGAAGCAATCAATGAATGCATAAATAGGTTGGACAACACATTGCTGTCTCTCTCTCTCTCGCCATACCTTTCTCTCTCTAAAAATCAATCAAAATAGATAGATAGATAGATAGATAGATAGATAGATAGATAGATAGATGATAGATAGATAGATAGATAGATAGATAGATAGATAGATAGATAGATAGACAGATAGATAAATTCTTCTTATACATTGAGCTAGGGTTCAAGTGACCTCAGACTAATGGCTCCTCCTGCCTAATGGAAGCGTTTCAATGGGGAAGCGTTTCAGTGGCATGTTGAGATGACATGTGCAAAAAGAAGGGGGCCCTTGCTTCACAAAAATCATTGATAGGGCAAGTAGTCAAATACACCTGTACAGATTACTTTCAAATGCTTCCATACTGGCTAGTCACTGCTAGTGAAGTGATTTCCACACCATACAACCCACCCCTTCACTGCACACACCTACCAAGCATTAGAAGAGTCAGTCTGGTAGAGGAGGGGGGATAAGAGGGAGAGCTCAAACAAAGGACTTGTATGGATGCATATAAGCCTAACCAATGGACACAGACACCAGGGGGTGAGGGCATGAGTGGGGATGGGGGCGATAGGGAGATAAGGACACATATGTAATACCTTAATCAATAAAGAAAATAAATAGAGACAGAAAAAAGAAAAGAAGAGTCACTCTAAGACACAAGGTGTCATTCACAAGCATGCGTTGAAAGGGAAACAGAGTCAGTACTGCTACCTTGTTTCACCCTGTTTTGACACAGACTGCTTATTACCTTGTTTTTCTCCTACTCCTCTGACCCTTCAAATGCTGACATGCTCTGCTTTTTGCCCAAGTACATTTTGACTCTTAAAATAAATAAAATAAGCAAACAATAACCAACAATCCTTCGTCTGTCTCCAACAGGACCCCTGTTCTATGCTCCTCTCCTCCATTTTCTGTATTTCCATGACCTTACAGTTGGCTCAGAAAATTTAAAATTCAGAGATTTTTCTTCAATAAATATATTGTTTTAGAAAAGTTTCCCAATTCTATGATACAATTGATTAATCAACCATTTTACTTAGAATTTTTTAAAGTCATAAATCAGAATAGAAGATGAATTTTATTTTCATACTTGACAATTCAATAATTATTAAACATTTTATATTTCTCTATCCACTTATATTTTTACACATTTAGCCAAGTGTTATTTTCTTCAAATTATTCTACCACCTTAGATACACAGCAGAAGACATATTTCTTTTCAAATGTATTTTTAGTACTCTTTTGCTTCCCAGACAAATATCAATTAATATATACTTAAATACTCTAATTTAGTACCAAAATTTTAATCAGTAGGACTCACATTTTATTGGTTATATATCTAAATGAAAGTGAAAGGGTATATATATTGGCACATTTAACTGCATAAATCAATACAATTCCAAATCATTCTGCTCTATTTTAAAGTGCCTTCATTTTTTTAAAAAAAATCTATAGGTACTAATTTATGAACTCCTAGAACCATTTAATGACCTTGCTTAACCTTTGAAATATTTTATAACTTTAAAAAGCCCAATGAATGCTACAATCTCAGAATTACTACTTTCCTTAGTGGAATATATACAAAAGAGCCTTAATTTCACTAAATATTCTTTCTCATATGATTCTTTCCACATCTCTATTATTTTTGTTATTATTAGTCAAAAAAGCCTATTATGTTTATAAATGCTGAAAACCGAAGTGAATTTGTTAGTATCTTGCATACTTAGAGTAAATGAAAAGTCCAGGAGGTAGAAAAAGTTTAAAGATAACATAGGCAGAAGTTCACTTAGTATGTGTCATTCACCAAATGTGAATTTGCTTTCCAGTACATACCAGAAACTATATGATCAGAATACTGAAAATACCAACGGATAAATTGCCACATCTAAGATAAATTATATTTTACCAAGATACTTTCTTAGTTCTCTATCTTCTTATGGAACATTCATGCTTACATGTGAGTTTGTATGTATGTGTGGGGTGTGTGTGTGTGTGTGTGGTGTGGTGTGTGTACAACTCTTGGGACTCATAGACATGAATTAAGTGAACATTTAAACTTTGATAATCACACAAAGAAAACAAAATATGTGATATATTTCCTGGCTACAAGTATACCGTCTCACTGAGAAAAAAAAAAGTCAACAAACATAAATCAATAGAAAACAACATAAAATAACACACCACTTGTTTTATGGCCTAGTAGATATTTTAGGAACTAGAGGACAGAAAAGGATTGGACAAAAGTTAGAAACAAGGTAAATGGCCGTAGTAGTGTTTTACTGTGTACTGGCAAACCAATAGAAAGGGACAAGCTAAAGATACAGGGACAGCTTCCCAGATTATGAAAAGAAAAATGATCCTTAATTCAGAGACTCCTTACATCATTGCCTAAATCAATTGTTCTTACATGGGGTGATTTTACACCCAGGAGACATCTGGCCATATCTGTTAACATTTTTGACTGTCACAACTGAGCTGAAGGTATAGGCCTTGGGAAAGCTAGGAGAGGAAATAATGGGTACAACTTGGATCTAGTAGATAAAGGCCGGGGGTGCTGCTAAACATTCTACAATGCGTATTTTCCTCAGAACAACAACAAAAAATGATCTTGTCCAAATATCAATAGTGTCAAGGTTAAAAAACCCTGGCCTAAATATGTGGGTCTGGCAAGTGATTGCTTACCTTTGAGTCCATATCTCGTCTATGGGGGCTGAGACAGAGTCTCCACTGTATTCACAGAGACACACAAATGGTGCTACATGATGCTCAAATCCCAGGGAAAGAAATAGCCCATTAATTTGCATCACTAAAACATGTGAAATGCCAGTTAGCACTTCACATGTATCTGCCATAACAATATGGGGTGTCTCCAATACTTTACGTGTTCTTTAATTTTTTTCAACAATGTCTTGCAATTTTCAGTATCTGAGTACTGCACTTGAATTTATTCTTAATTATTTTATCCCTTTTGATGCTATTGTAAACTTAATGGCTTTATTTCAATTTTAGAGTTGTCATCCTAGTGTATAAAAAAACAATTGACTTTTTAAAATAAAACACTTAATTAGTTATGACTGACATGTGAAAAGCTGGGCACTTTGATATACTTGATAAGTTTGGAAGACACACCTGTGAAACCATCCCCACAATTAGCATAATCAATGCTATAAATATATCCATCACTTCCAAAAGTTTCCTCATGCCCTCTTTATTTTTTTTGTGAGTGATAAGGATTCAACAGATAATGGACCCTCCTAGCAATTTTTTGTTTTGTTTTAAAAAGCTTTTTATTTTTCAATTACAGTTGCCATACAATATTGTATTAGTTTCATTACAATGGAATGCTTAGACATTTTAGAGCTTACCGAGTGATCACCCTGATAAATCTAGTACTCATCTGACATCATACATAGTTATAACATTATTGACTATATTCCTATGCTGTAGTTCATATCCCCATAACTGTTCCATAACTACGAATCGGTGCTTCATTTTCAAAAAATCTGTATTGTTGAGAGTATTACATATGTCCCCATTTTCCCCTCATTGCTCCCCTCTACCAGGTTCCCACCCCAACCCAGGCCTTCACCATCCTATTGTCTGTGTCCATAGGTAAAACATCCTATATAATAAAGATGTAATATGAAATTGACTCTCATGCCCTCACACAAGATGGCAGCCTCCATGTGGTCACAAGATGGCTTGCAGGGGAGGGAAGTTGGGAGTGACTGGGCTGACAGGGGAGGGTAGTTAGGAGTGACCAGACAAGCAGGGGACAGCAGTTAGGGGTGACCAGGCCAGCAGGGGAGGGCAGTTGGGGGTTACCAGGCCTGCAGAGGAGGGCAGTTAGGGGCAACCAGGCTGGCAGGGGAGGGCAGTTGGGGGGACCAGGCCTGCAGGGGAGGGCAGTTGGGTGCAATCGGGTCAGCAGGGGAGCAGTTAGGAGTCGATCAGGATGGGAGGGGAGTGGTTAGGGGTGATCAGGTTGGCAGGCAGAAGCAGTTAGGAGTAATTGGGCAGGCATGCAGGTGAGCGGTTGGTAGCCAACAGTCCGTGATTGTGAGAGGAATCCAGATTGGAAAGGGTGCTGGCTGGGCTGAGGGACACCCCCCCGCCCCAGTGCATGAATTTTGTGCACCGGGCCTCTAGTATGCACATAAGATCCTTGGATAAACTCTCCTCACCCCCCACCTCCCTTCCCTCTGAGATTCATCAGTCTGTTGCATGTTTCCATGCCTCTGGTTCTATTTTATTCATCATTATTTTGTTCATAAGATTCCTTATTCCTTTATTTTGATTTTTTGATACAATTCTTGATAGATATGCATTTAGTAGAGGTCCGGTGCATGAAAATTCATGCACTAGGGGGGTCCCTCTGCCCAGCCTGCCCCCTCTCACACTGCAGGATCCCTCATGGTATGTCCTACTGATGGCTTAGGCCCGCTCCCCATGGGCCTCACAGCTGCTGTGGCTTTGTCCAGACTTTTGTCAATATAGATTGCCATTTCTTCTTCTTCTTCTTCTTCTTCTTCTTCTTCTTCTTCTTCTTCTTCTTCTTCTTCTTCTTCTTCTTCTTCTTCTGTTGTGGGTAGTATTACAGATAAGCTACTGTTTATCCTGGTATTTTTTCCTAGGCATATAGCAATGATTTCTATTTGAAAATGGTTTCTTCAGAAAGAAAGAAAATCAGAAGCATGGACTCCTCTGAATTAAAAAAAAAATTCTCCTTGAACCACATGTCTTGAATGAAAAAGATGCTCTGAAACACAGCAGAGTTTCAGCCAGAGAGTGACAAGTGGAAACTGGAGAAGGTGCTTTTTACTGAGGGGGCTGAAGAAAATGGCAACAGTGACAACAAGAATGCCAAGCGGGACTAACAGGTTAGGTTGCCCAAACCCCTGTCCCCTAGCCTGTTTCTGAGCCCACAGGACCTGAGATTGAGTTTTGTCTTTTTCCTTTAGCCTTAGAAATGTTTGTGAGTTGCCCAGGGGAACTGGGTGGCTTTACTCATCCCATTCCAAAGAGGGGTCTCCCTTCACTCAGCAGCTCAGGAGCCTCTGCTGTTCTCCCCAGCCTTCTCTTCACTCCTTGGGGCTCATCACTGGTTCTGTGCCTGTGCTCTGGTGTGTTGAAGGGAAGGACTGGAGTTCTGATTTTTTACTCTGTGAACTTTATTTCAGGACATTCTGTTTTATTGGTGGATCCATAGCCCCAACCATTTATACCCACTTTCTGCTATATACTTTCAATCAACACTTTTTCAGATTAAAGGCCAAAACCGAAGAAGAAGAAGAAGAAGAAGAAGAAGAAGAAGAAGAAGAAGAAGAAGAAGAAGAAGAAGAAGAAGAAGAAGAAGAAGAAGAAGAAGAAGAAGAAGAAGAAGAAGAAGAAGAAGAAGAAGAAGAAGAAGAAGAAGAAGAAGAAGAAGAAGAAGAAGAAGAAGAAGAAGAAGAAGAAGAAGAAGAAGAAGAAGAAGAAGAAGAAGAAGAAGAAGAAGAAGAAGAAGAAGAAGAAGAAGAAGAAGAAGAAGAAGAAGAAGAAGAAGAAGAAGAAGAAGAAGAAGAAGAAGAAGAAGAAGAAGAAGAAGAAGAAGAAGAAGAAGAAGAAGAAGAAG
>NW_006283544.1:4068120-4078224 GCF_000327345.1 Myotis davidii
CAAAGTAAGATGGGCATCACTCTAGCTCTGTAACCACTGAAAATTTGTGTGTAAGTCAGGGGTAAGAGTGGAGTTAAAAAGTGGGTCAGGAATATGTTGGGCAAAACAGAGCAATATTCTCAAAATCTACTGTTGAAAGAGACAAAATTTTTAAAAAAGGGAAGTAAGAAAATTAATATTTCCAATTACTATTTTAAAAGATCTACTTCATTCGCAATATTAAAATTATAAATAAAACTATGTATGAATATTTAATATAAATATGCCCATTAAAACAATTACCCAAATCTCTTGTGCACTATTAAACTCTTTATAAAATTCAGGGGAATCACACTTTAAGTAGCAAATTATCTTGAGATTTAAAATGTGTTTCTCATAGCTTCAGAGAAATAAAAACTTCCTCTGGCCTTACACTCAGTGCATCTTAAACACTGGTTAAGAATATTCCTTTGTTAATAGTTCGTTCTTCCTGAACTATTGCCTCTAAAGAAATTTCTAATGACAACCACTCCTCTACCCTCTTTATTACAATTGCTTATCAATTCATTAATGAACGAAGGGATATCTTTAATGAAACTTCTTACCTTTTGGGGAAGGCCAAATTAAAATCAGAAATTCCCTCTAGTGTGAAATAACAATTTTCCATCTTAAGCTAACTGATGCTATTAAAACCAAAATACCAACTGGCATATTTCCATTTACTGGCCACCTTTCCAGCATTTACTATTTCTGAAAATCACAGCAAAATGTGTATATCTTTGCTCTAAATGCTCTCCATACAATTCACCAGATCTAAATCACACAGTGTAGACAGCATGGTTTTATGCCTGCCATTGGATAGAAGTAGAAAAAAATGAACAGGCTTCAACTCACAGCTGTACAATTGCTTAAAATTTTTGACAGGTAAGGAATGATCAAGATGTATAAATTGTTGAAATTGATAGAGAAGTTTCTGTTCTAAAATGGAATAATTCTTCTAATAGAAGGTGTCTTCTGGTTTTCTATTAAAATGATTTCTTGCCTGATTATTATATCTTTATCTACCCAGGATATTAATCAATGAATTTAATCAATATAAATCATGGTAACGTAGGGTTCAAAAACACTCTTTAGTCAAAAGCCAGGGCAAATACAGAATAAACTTCTCAGATCTTAGTTGAATAAACGAAGTAGTACTGTGCCAAGGCAAATACAGAATAAACTCAGATCTTAGTTGAATAAACGAAGTAGTACTGTTCTTATCAGTATGGTTTTTAATATCCATTTAAATGTAATTTATTTTTAAAAATAAATTCACTTTTAATGAATTGCTCTACATCCCTAAATTAAATATAACATTGTTTTAAAAATATTTTAAAAGTAACTTACATAGTGCTTACTATGTGTTAGGCACTATTCTAATTAGTTATCCAACATTAATTCATTTCATCTGTCTAGCAATACTATACAATAGGTGTTATTATTTCTTAGAAGAACACATATGAATTAACGGTGGCCAGAGAGGATAGTTCCCCTCCAGGAGTCACAATGAAGGTAAATGGCAAAGTTGGAGTTATGACTTTAAATTTAGATTACATATCTATTTCTTTTTTGGGGGGTGGGGGGAGGGATCTAAACTTTTCATATGATTTTTTTCAATGGTATGTTCTACTATCATTATCATTAAAGAAGTGGGTAGAGCTATACAATCTGTTACTTACAAAATTAGTTGCATAATCTGTCTGAGAGGTTCCAGCTAACCATGGTCATGGATTATCTAAAGGTGATATACATCATACCAATCCTGTTTTATTTTTTGAAATATTGTTTTAGTTTGGCTGATAATTTTCTTTCCCACTGTAGACTAAAAATTGTGTTGTTTCAGATACTTTCTGATACATTTCTTTCCTATCCTATAAAGAAATTTTTATCTCTCTTCTTTTTAGCCTTTTTTTGTTTCTAAATATGAAAGTATTTTTCCTAATGTAAGATTGAAGGTCCCAAGGGTCCCATTTGGGATGATGCCCTGGCAGGACCGCTCAGTTGGTTAGAGTGTCATCCCCAATACCCTAAGAATGTGGGTTCGACCCTGGTCAGGGTACATAGAAGAAGCAACCAATGAATGCATAAGTAAGTGGTACAACAAATAGATGTTTCTCTCTCTCTTCTGTCCTTTTTCTCTCTCTAAAATCAAGAAATACAAATTTTTAAAAAAGAGAGTTCGATGGTATTCAGAGACAATTGGGAGCCATCAAGATTTTAAAAATTAGAGCAATGTAAAATAATATATATATATAATATATATAATTTTGTAATATTAAATATAAAATATAATTTAAAATAATCCACTATAAAAATCAAATGGAAAAACTATTGTTTTAGGATTTATTTTAAAATGAGTGAAAAGGCAAGAGTAGTAAATATAATAAAATATTTCTAACCTGATTTATTTCAGCACATTTGAAATTTTGTTTCTGATAAAAGCTACTACTTCTTGTTTGATTTCCTGATTGTTTCAAGAAAATATGCATATAATAATAATAAACTGTATCCTGTATGAAATATTTTCTGTACATGGCATCATTTTTATTGACCAATGTTTGCATGTGTGTTAATAACACCAGAAATATTATCAAAGTCCCATTCATTTGATATAATTTGAAATTCAATTAGAAAATCATTGATAAATAGGAAGAAATTGGATATAAAGAGGATTAAACTTCTCGAGGTTTCAGAAAACTACTTATCTAAAGAAGGGGTGACCTGTAAAATCATTTGGTCTGGTCCTGCCAAGGAATAGAAGTGAGTTAATTAAATGTCGGATCAAATATAGCAGGCTAATTTTTAAGTTGATAATTTTGTATGGCCCGCAAATGATGTTATAAATATTCAAATGGCCCTAGGTAGAAAAAGGTTCCCCACCCCTCAATTTTAAAGAATTTTTTTTCCAAATTCTATGTCTTCATTCAAGATTCTGACAACATAATTTCTTCAGAGCTTTTCATAATTTCCATATGTTGGATGGGAGATTAGTCAGTAAATCTTCAGCTAAGCTGAATATCACGACATTTTTAATCCTATTATTTAATCATTTAAATAATATACTTTACTCAAGTTAGGCACACTGTTTTCTATCATTTTTCAACTTCTCATAAATATTTGAATGTAGTTGTTTAAGATAGGTTTTATTATTTTAAGCTCGTTCCCTCATTTTATTTAGGCAATGACTTTTTAATGTTTTTGTTAATGTAAACATTTTAGGCACAAAGCAAATTTACTACTTAAATGCTTTTGTGCTACTTATTTAGGCAATTATTTTTAATACTGCATAATTTTCCCAACTTGTAATCTTTTGTAGCCCCAAATTCATGTAATGCAATCCTACAGGAGACCTTTGCATGTGAAAGTGATGAAGGCATAGTGCAAGGAACAATAAGTGTCTTTTTTATCCAGGATACCTGCACTTTGGCCTCACTTTGTTGGCCATCCAGTCTTTTATTCACTCCTTTTGGACTCAGTTTCTTCATTTTAAAATGTCTTAACATATTAAATAGTAGTCATACAAATTAAATAAAGATTATACACACTCTTGAAAATGTGTGTAATGCCATCTTTATCCCAGGAGATTGGCTTACTATTAAGGTTCAGTAATGTTTTTATTTTCCTAACTAGAGGCCGGATGCACAAAATTCAAGCAAAAGTAGGCCTTTCTTCCCTCTGCTACCAGCACTGGCTTCCTTCCGGTTGCTGGCACCCGGGACCCAGGCTTCCCTCAGAGAGGGAGGCCCTGTCCACCCGCCACAGCCTCCCGGTCCTGTCAGTTGCCTGGGCCTCCCTCTGTGGGGTGATCATGGGATGATGGGTGGACCCCCGACCAATCACATCACACCCGCCTTGGCTGGCCTGGTGCCAGTGGGTGTCATAGCGTGGTCCCGGATGGTCCTTGTCATTCCACTGTTTAGCTGCTCGGTCAATTTGCATATAATGCTTTTATTATATAGGATACCTTGTAATCATTTGCTTATTAATTAATTTATTTATGTATCTATACCAGTGATGGCAAACCTATTGAGCCCGGCATGCCAGCATTTTGAAAAACCCTAACTTAACTCTGGTGCCGTGTCACATGTAGAAATTTTTTTGGCATTTGCAACCATAGTAAAACAAAGACATATTTTTGATATTTATTTTATATATTTAAATGCCATTTAACAAAGAAAAATCAACCAAAAAAATGAGTTTGTGTGTTACCTCTGGCACGCGTGTCATAGGTTCGCCATCACTGATCTATACATTTACCTATTCAATCACTTCATCAGGGATTTACTATGTTCTCATGCTGCATTATTCTGGAATATTCAGAAAAGTAAGACAGTCTTGGCCCCAAAATATTCACAAACAAGTAGAGAGCTGTGAAAGATAAATAAATATAAATGTGACAAATGCACTAGAAGAGTTTTGTTCAGAGAGATTAGTATTGTTTTGGTAATCATGTGCTTTGTTTTTAACATTCTATTTTTCACAAAATATGTATTTTGCAATTTACATATTTATTAAAAAGTATATTTTAACTCTTTGATTTGAATTTTTAATAATAGTTTTCTGATATTAGGTGACAGCAAACAAAATGCATTACAAATTGGATCTTGAATATGCAAACATGCTTTGACATTTTTTTTTCTTGAAAAGCAGCATTTAAATACATTATTTTGATGGTTCCATTTGTAATACCTAAAATTTCCCCTTTGAAATTAATGGACTCTGATTGGTAACAAATGCTCCATTGAAATGATTGGGTTTTAGTAGTGATTCATGTCTACTGGAAAGAATGACATGTGTGTAGCTTATAGATTATATAGTTACAGAAGGAAGAGATCTTTTAGACCAGTAAGTCTAGGTTGCCTGCTTGGTTAGCATACAGTCCCAAAATAAGGACAGAATATTTGATCTTAGCCAAAAGACCATGAACAAAAGCTATTTTAATTTATTGCAATTAAAATGAATGGGATTCAATCTAACACATTTATGAGGATGCGATAACTATCGAATCACATTCATTTCAGTGGGGTGTTAGTCATCCAATTCTATTCATTTCCATGGGGATCCATTATTTATTGAATCACATTTATTTAAATGGGGATTCATTAGCTAAAAAATCTAATTAGTTTCCATGTGCATGCATTAGCTATCATGTCATCGTTCCTTTCAAAGACAATTCTCTAGTTATCAAATCCCATGCATTTATGTTTGGATTGGATTCCAGAGTTTGAAAAAGCTGTTACTCTTAATTAAATGGTTGCAATAAACTGTTATCGTTATTATACTGTTGCATATTTAAGAGTATTTTCTAAATATCTAAAGACTTAGTCACCCTAGTTTTCAATAGCTAAATGAAATGATCTATCAAACAATAAAACATTCAATTTAGCATATGCCTGAAGGACTAATATAATTTTTAAAATATGAGGGTGGCTATACCTTTCTAGGTCAGGATATATTTTTTTCCCCCTGAAATGTAGCTATAAGGTGAAGTCTTCATGTTCAGAGAGATTTTTAAAATTGGGGGGAAAAATACCAACTTGCTAAAAAGCTATATGTTTCGTGCTTAGTTTTATGAATTATGTACATTAAGCTAAAGCTAGAGTATATGTGCCATTAGAATAATAATTGGATAGGTTTCATTGTCATTTCTTGGCCACAATTCCAATTTCTCAGTTATTAATCATAATCCATGTTTTGGATAAATCAAAGCTTTTTTTGTGTCAGGTATCAAGTTAAATGGACAGCTAGGAAGTATCCATTGTTGAGGTTAGATTAAGCAACGAAGTAATTTAGACCAGCACACAGCTTTCTGAAATTATCTTCATGCATTCCCAATCTATGCAGATAACTACAACTTTTTGTAGCCTTAAAAGAAATGATCTTTGAAGCAATAAAGCGATTTAAGTCACTTTATTAAAAGTTTAGGTATACAGAATAATGTGAAATACTATATCAGTAATATCTTAAAGTAATAGCTTAATGTATTCAGTCAGGGACCTTTTGAATATCTTTGAAGAAAATACTGCAAGGTGGTCACTAAGTTAACCAGCTCTTAATCAACCTTATCACTACGTTTCACAGGTTGGGTAGCTATACACAGCATACTTGATTTACTCTAAATTTAATAGTGCCATTTTTCATCTAAATTAGTAATTTTGAGAAGAAATGCTCAAAAAGTAGAAATTGTAAATAAGTACTTCTTTACAACAGTATAAAGAAAATTCTATATGCTAGCTGCTTATAATTTTACATTGTCTTTTCCATTTCATCCTTAAAAACAATGCAATGCTAAGTGAGTATTTCTGTAATATTTGAACTTTATATCAATTATATATAGATACACTAGAGGCCCGGTGCATGAAATTTGTACATGGAGGTGCGGGTATGTGTCCCTCAGTCCAGCCTACACCCTCTTCAATATAACAATAGATGTCCTGTTTGAATGAGTCAAAATCATACTTTATTTTTTCATCAGCTTAGCAAAACATAAAAAGAAACTGTCTTGTGTAACTTCTAAGACACAGAAACTACTTTCATTATGGCAGACTAACTAGACTTCTTAATGTCACACCCCATTTTGTCAGAATATTGGAATTATAATCTCTTAAGGAATTTACCATTTAGTTTATGTAGGTCTGGACTGTGAGCTCAGGTAAAACCTCCTTCTATTTTATGCTCTCTATTCCAACTCTTGGGCTATGAGGTATCTCTAATGCCATTAGATATTGTAAAAGTGACAGCCTTCTCTCAGTCCTGGGGTTTCTTTTATCACTATCATTAGGCAAAATTAGAAAGCATAGTTGTAATAACAAGGAATCTCCAGAACTTTGAATTGGTAAAGCATCCATTGTTTCTTAACTGAAAACCACTAGTGCAATATGTTGAGGTTTTATTATGGAATAAAAGATTAGGAACAAAAGTGAGAAAAAACTCCAAAGTGAAACTCCAAAGTTAAACTATTTGTAGAAAAAGTGTTGAGACCTCATGCAGGTATAGAAATAATTTGTTGTTGGCAAAATGAGAATGCCAAACCTATTTCTTAAGAGATTGTGAAAAAAATTGAAATATTGATATGTTGATATGTTTTGGTTATGGATCCAGTAACATATTTAATTAACTTGTTATTCTAGAAAGGACATCGATGTTAGAGTTAGAAAGGAAGAATCGCTATTATATATCTGTTGACTATACAGTGCTGGAAGGGGAGGCTTTCATTTTCAGGGAAAAAATATGCAATTTACTTATCAGTAAACATTAATTGCCCATTAACTTTAATATGATAAAATAGCTATAGCATGGGCAAGATACAATAAAAGTATCTGTAATACAGGATTATTCCTTGTAAACAGTGTTAAAGTATATATACATAACCATAAAAATCAACAGATATGGCATTATAATTTTATTGTACAAGTATTTTATGTAGCAACATTTTACATAGTGGAATTTTAACACTTATGCATACAGAAACAATTGAGAATGCAAAAATAGATCTTAGTTTTAGGGTCAGAATATCCCTGGATTCTATTGGTAACTCACAGAGATTTTTCAAAAGAGCCATAGTCTACATCTAAATTCTCAAAGACAGAACCATATAAGATATAATTTTATATGTTTTTAATTAGCAATTTTTAATACCTCATACTGCAGTGATGACTTTTTTATGTGAGAATAAGCCTTCCTTTTGTTCCTCCTGTGAAAGTGGACCACATATCATATGCCTGATTCGTGGCACTTTAATTTCAACCATCCTGGCTTGTGAGAGCACCCGGTATACTTCAAAATTTCTGTTTGCTCTTTCTGTTACAGCTTTTTGAGATACGCAGCAGTGCACACTACACATTTTAGATTAGAATCTGCGCTATTCACCCCCCATGCCCACCCCCACACTCTTTTACTTTATTTATTTATTTATTTATTTATTTATTTATTTATGTATTTATTTATTAGCCAATAATGTCCTTTAAATCATTTTTCAGAAAGAAATTTATTTATGTATTTATTTATTCTTAATTCTGCACCAGAGGTTGCCAGGGATCCAATCTGAGACCCTTTGGTGCAAGGGCCAACACTAACTAGTGAGCAGCACTGCAGGTTGAACACTTGTAATCATTTATCTTTCAGGGGTCTTCATGGAAAGAAGACATTTAAATATTTATGCAATCATTGTATTTGCAGCCCCGTATGCTAGTTCTAGCATAAGGACATTTGTCATATATACTACTGCACCTTCTTTGCAGTACCCTTTCCTATTTATTAAATGAGGAATTATTTTTTCATTTAATGGGTTGATAAAATAAAACACTTATATTGCGAGGTTGAATTACCTGGACACAGTCATCTCAGAAATAATTTCCATTAGATAGCTATGCTATTGAGTGTCTAGTGGTTAATAATGCACTGAGAAAGTACATTTTGTCATATGAATTGCTGATTTTAATGTTACCAGAAATCAACACTAGAAGACTATGGAACAGGTATAAAAATTATCTTCAAAGAATTTTATATTTTCCTAATAAGAGTATATTCTCACATTTATAATTATTTTTACGATGACAAAAATAATCAGTAAGCTCCACTAATATTTTTATACTGGTCATTTCAATAAAATGTTTCATTATTTTTCTGAATCAAAATAACAATGGGAGTCAAAATAGTAATAATTACCTTAATAAAATTCTTTCTAAAAATAATTCCCTGTTTAACCACACACAATATCAGGAAATATCTCAATATTGATTTAACATCAGTTAATTTTTCCCCTTTAAGTATTTTGGGGACGTAGCATTTAAAAATACACATGATACACAATATCCCATTTTGACCCAATCCTTTTATTAAACTGAGTAAACTACTTTAATCAATTCGTATGAAAGAAAATACAACATTTTGAAGGTTTTACCTTTCAGAACATTATTCACCAAGAATACAAAGCAGTTTCCCTAAATTCTGAAATCAGTACCTCTTAATCCAGTAGCAATGAAGTAATTTTTGGTGCATTTTTTTGTATATTTATTCAAAGAAAATATAAATTAAAATATAAAATAGATATTTTGCAATATGTGCCAAATCTTAGCAGTTTTCAAGTACTCTGTATATTTCCTTGAATCTGTTAGTCTTATGTTTTCTTTGAGGATGATGCTGCAACCTGATGCTTATTATTGATTTAATTTTCTATCTATAATAATAAAAACGTATTATGCAAATCGACTGAACAACTGAACAGCAGAACGATCTTCCAGATGACCTTCTGGAGGACCACACTATGATACACATTGGCGCCAGACCAGCCAAGGTGAGTGTGATGCGATTGGTTGGGGGGCCCGCCATCGCCCCCACAATCGCGGCTGGCATGGCAATCAATTGGGGAGGGTGGTGGGGAGGCTCCACTATCACCCCAAAGAGGGAGCCCCAGGTTACCTGGCCTGCAGTGCTGCTGCAGGTGGGCTGGGCCTCCCTCTGCTGGGCAATCCATAAGATCACTGAGCCCCTGATTGATTGCCCCAAAGAGGGAGGCCAGGCTACCCAGCTGGCGGCACTGCAGCAGGTGACTGGGGCCTCCCTCTGCAGGGCCATCAATCTGGGGGCCCCACAATCAATTGTCCCACAGATGGAGGCCTAGGCCACCAGCCAACAACACTGTGCTGTGTGTGCGGGGCTGGCTAGTGATCACCCCGCAAAGGGAGGCCCAGGCCAGCCAAGCGATCACACCCCATGGCTGTTGCCTGCAGAGAGAGGTGAACAGTGGTGGGGAAGAAGAGGGCAGCGCCACACAGATGGCAAGCAGTGGCAGAAGCGGGGGCAGGGCCAGCTGCCAGCCTCCGAGGGAAGGAAAGCCCTAATAGGCCCTGATTGCCCACCAGGCCTGAGGACCCTAATTGCCCTAATTGAGGGGTCCTATATTGCAAGAGAGTGCAGGTTGGGCTGAGGGACACCCCCCCATGCATGAATTTTGTGCACTGGGCCTCTAGTGAGTTAATATAATTCTGAACATGTGGGGCTGATAGCATTAAAGTCACAACTTATTATACCAGAAATTACTTTTACCATAGGAGGAGGAGAAGGAGGAGGAGGAGGAGGAGA
>NW_006283544.1:4078266-4083522 GCF_000327345.1 Myotis davidii
GGGGAGGAGGGGGAGGAAGGGAAGGAGGAGGAGGAGGAGAAAGTTAGGGGTCAGTTCCTTAGTCTATAGTAGTGCTGGATTGGTGAAAATACATTCACTTAGGAAAATACTTGATTGTGGTTGGGTGTGAAATCATGAGATGGAAAATAAAGATTCAAATTAGGAAATATGGCAAAAGGAAAGTAACATTTTTTAATTTATCCCCAACAGAGCAGAACCTGGTCTTCAAAGACTCTAATGTCCAGCCATTAAATAATAAGGTAGTTTTTATTAAGGAGACATGCAGGCTATCCCATATAATTAGATAGTAGGCCCTGAAGGATTTACAAGATTTAAGATTTTTTAGACTTAAAAAGCTAAGTAAGTCTGTATTAAAAGACCTACCCCTGATACAACTAAATCCCACATCTGTAAGTTGTTGTGGAGTGCTGCTTTGAACCTTGTGAGTTTCATCCACCTTGAGCCTTATGTTGGGCAGTCTTGTGTTCTGCCCCCCTCCCCCAGGCCCATTCTTTCTATTTTACTAAGTGCTAAAATATTTTTAATTCCAAAAGATAATTTTCAGACTTTAAATGCTGCCTAATAGAGAAATTTTGCACTGCTATTTTATTTCTCATCATGCAAAATGAAAGTACATTTCTTCCACACAACTGCATTCTCAACATAGGTGTAATTTTCCAAAGTATTCACAATGAACTCTTAATTTAGACAGGGAAAAAAAATGAAGCAATATGATTCAACATGTGATAGGGAATTTTATAGACAGAAAATTCAATAGCTGACCAAAATATGTTTTGTCTTCTGATAGGCAGTCTGAGGCATTGTTTAGATTTATTATATTTCTCTCCAGTTCAATTTCATCTTGTAGCCTTTCTTGTCTCCCATGGGCCCGTTTCTCTTCGTTTACTTTGTCTTCAGGGTCTAAATCTGGAAATCTCCTTTCTTTACTTTCCCCCATTCTTTCCTTATGAAAGGTTTCTGGATGTAAGCGCTTTCAAGTCATTTTAATTTTTTAAACAAATAAAAGAGAGCTGCACACATGTATTAATCCATTTTTAATAGCCACTACTGAAAGACAGGGCATTTTCATGGTATTGTTTTGAATTCGCTATTATCTTAAAAGAGTTTTATTTTTATCAGTATCTATTGTGACATTTAGCTAAAATGACAACCATGCTGGGCAAATTGAAGAAACCCTTTAGTTCACTGAATAAAGAACTGAGACTGGCTGAGAAGGATTTTTAAAAATATTTTTGTTCAAATTCTATTGATGCTATAGTTCCTCTTAAATAATTTTCATGTACTATTATTAAGAGAACATGGTATTTAGCATAGAGATAACTTTTTCACATGGTAAACTATAAAGTTATGCAAGATTTGGTACATTGCTGCCATCTATGGACCAAAAAAAATAATATTGTTATTAACTGTGACTAACATTTTCACATACTAGTATATGTACATAACATTTTATAAAAACTCTAGGGAATAAGCATATACTTATTATACATATAAAGAGAGACTATCTAACATCTTAAAACTGGAAAGAATCAGTCCAAGTGGCATGGATTCAATAGGCACAGGTACCAGTATTACAGCACTGGAGAGCTACATTGCACAGTCTCTTATAAAAGGTGAGAAAGTGATTTCATATACCTATCTTTCAATTATGGGTAGGTATTTGCAATTATGTTGTCAGCCACATTATACCAATGAATGTATGCATTACACTCTCTGGATCTCCATCCAATACTTTGCAAGGCCAGGACTTTCAGAACACTTGTTCCTAACTTTTTCTCAATTTAACTGTTATGTATAAACAGCTAATACCTAATCAGAACTCTATCCCTTAATTGTTTGAGCAAATATTTGAGGGCCTACTCAGTCAGGAACTAGGAATTGGGAAACTGTTGGGACCAAAACAGAAATATTCTACTCTTTGAGCTCACATCCTCATGCAGAGAGACACAACCAAAGCATGTGCATAAATGGATGGACAAGGTCAGTTCAGAGAATGAGAAGACCAATGACAATAATAAAATTGTGTGATTAGATAGTGAGCATCAGGGCACTATTAACCCTTATGGAAATGGAAAAGAAGTGGAAAGTACAGTATAATCAATTATTTCAAGAAAAACAGCCTAGTTGAGAAGACAGAACGAATGATGTTATAAATAATTATATGACACTAGAGACCCAATGCACCAAATTCGTGCAAGGGTAGGCACTTGCCGCCCTGGCTGCCTCCACCTTAACAGCCCGGCTGCCTCGGCCCTTGCATCCCTGGCCGCTGCCTTGCAGTCATGGCCACCTCGGCTGCAGTCCAGCCCCCGCCCACTGGTTGTTCCTGAAGGTCGTTCCGGAAGGTCGTTTTGCCCTATGGTCTAACTAGCATATTAGCTCTTTATTATGTAGGATAATGAAGTAAATATCAGGGAATAGTAATAAAAAACAAAAAGTACCTTTAGAAATACATAATTGGTAAAATGCAATATTAACCAGAGTGATAAAGGATGGCGTCACAAAGGGTGGGGATAGAAAAGTCTCAAAGAGAACATCTGATTTATATAGAGACAATACAGAGGCAGAGGAAACATGCTTGCAAAGGCATGAATTTGGGAATGATGAAGGAATATTGTAGAATCAAGATAGCACAGGTGCATACTCTCCCCCCGCCCCAACACAAGCATTTAGCACCACCTCAGATTTTTTAGATATTGCATCCCTCAACTCTTGTTGGTCTTTTGGTCTTAGCTCTGTGTATAGAACCACATTCTTAAAATAATCTTTTTTTATTCTTACCACATGAGGTTTCTTTACAAATAAAATAATATTGTCATAATCTTAATTATTCTTTAAGTATTTACTCTGAGTTATATTCTAAAATATCTAAGAAGGTCTTATAAAAAAACTTAGCAAATAAACAAAAATATAGCAAGAAAATAATTGCTGATAAGTGGTATTTCTTATATGAAGCAATAATTTCTTTTTTCAACTTATCTTTATTATTGAAAGTATTACAGATGTCTTATTTGTTTGTTTGCCTGTTTGTTTTTTCCCATTGACCCCCTCCACACTGCACCATCCCTCTCAGGCCTTCACCACTCTATTGTCTGTGTCCATGGACCATGTATATATGCATATAAGTTCCCCAGTTCATCACTCTCCACCACCACCACCCCCGTGAAGTGATAATTTCTTATTGAAATATTTTTATTCTCACAAAGTATTCTACTTGAATCTAACTGTCTATAATATATCATGGAATAGCCCTTTTGATCAATGAATTAAATTTATATTATCATAAGAAGACTTGATTACTTAGAAAGAATATCCAGTGGATCTGTGTTCTTTAAGTGAGATCAAGTAAGCAGTATGAGAAATCAGATATTTTTGGCATCTAAAATATACAGTTCCCATTCCTTATTGCTAAGAGCTCCTCATTCCAGTTCTAAGGGGCATCATCAAGGAATAAAACACCTACCTAAATGTCAGTATCTCAACTCAAGCAACTATAAGCAAAAATACATGCGAACCTTTCTTTTTGTTATGTTAGTTATGAAGATAGGACCTTAGAAGTTTGAGATAGCAGAAATTTTTAAATGATTTATTGGGATATATTTATTTCCAAGTTATGTCCACAGAGTTTGAGGCTTAATGCTGAAGTGGTTAATTTGTCCGGTGTAAATAATCCATTCTGAGTCGAAAACTCAAAGTGGCTCTTTGGATATGTAATTGAGCCATGAGTTGACAAATTGTCAGTTCGCCTCTCTGCACAATCTAGCCACATTTGACTCTCAATATAACGGCAATGATACTAATTGAAAGCACAAGTACATTTTAGCTGTTATTCAGACAAGATACATAGTAATAAACCAAATTTTCTAGTTTTATTCATCAATCATGAATAATGTTATTACTATGAAATGCATTATGCAAGCTATATTTTATTTTCTCCACAAATTACATGAAATGAAATCTGAACCACATTTTTTTTGCAGCATACACCATAGCATGCATTTTTGATTCAGTCCTTTTAGTGTTTTTAGCCCTGTTTTTGATACTTTATTTCGTTTTTTAAAATCTACCTTTACTAACTTAAAATGATTGGCTGTAATTAAGAAAAAAATTGTAAAATACTGCATCTGACCTTTTTAACTTAAATGTTATGGTAAATAATCCTGGGCATTCCAGGAAAGCATGAATAACACCTCCTTCAATTCTATTTCTAATTTGTAAGAACAAATACCAGAGGATGCTCTACATTGTTCCTCCATGGTAACTTTGTAACTATGTTTTCCAATATTTGTAGATTTTTAATCCTCTTGCCTATTTGAGTATGTCTAATTGCCTGTAACATTTTATTATAGTTTTTAGATAGATAGGTAGATAGATTATAGATTATAGATAAATAAATAGATAGATAGATGATAGATAGATACATAGATAGATACATAGATTAGATAGATAGATAGATGATAGATAGATACATAGATGATGATAGATGATAGATAGAAGATAGAGAGAGAGAGAGAGAGACCGCCATCGCCCCCACAATCGCGGCTGGCATGGCAATCAATTGGGGAGGGTGGTGGGGAGGCTCCACTATCACCCCAAAGAGGGAGCCCCAGGTTACCTGGCCTGCAGTGCTGCTGCAGGTGGGCTGGGCCTCCCTCTGCTGGGCAATCCATAAGATCACTGAGCCCCTGATTGATTGCCCCAAAGAGGGAGGCCAGGCTACCCAGCTGGCGGCACTGCAGCAGGTGACTGGGGCCTCCCTCTGCAGGGCCATCAATCTGGGGGCCCCACAATCAATTGTCCCACAGATGGAGGCCTAGGCCACCAGCCAACAACACTGTGCTGTGTGTGCGGGGCTGGCTAGTGATCACCCCGCAAAGGGAGGCCCAGGACAGCCAAGCGATCACACCCCATGGCTGTTGCCTGCAGAGAGAGGTGAACAGTGGTGGGGAAGAAGAGGGCAGCGCCACACAGATGGCAAGCAGTGGCAGAAGCGGGGGCAGGGCCAGCTGCCAGCCTCCGAGGGAAGGAAAGCCCTAATAGGCCCTGATTGCCCACCAGGCCTGAGGACCCTAATTGCCCTAATTGAGGGGTCCTATATTGCAAGAGAGTGCAGGTTGGGCTGAGGGACACCCCCCCATGCATGAATTTTGTGCACTGGGCCTCTAGTGAGTTAATATAATTCTGAACATGTGGGGCTGATAGCATTAAAGTCACAACTTATTATACCAGAAATTA
>NW_006283544.1:4087403-4103105 GCF_000327345.1 Myotis davidii
CTTGCCTATTTGAGTATGTCTAATTGCCTGTAACATTTTATTATAGTTTTTAGATAGATAGGTAGATAGATTATAGATTATAGATAAATAAATAGATAGATAGATGATAGATAGATACATAGATAGATACATAGATTAGATAGATAGATAGATGATAGATAGATACATAGATAGATAGATAGATAGATAGATAGATAGATAGATAGATAGATGATTGATAGAAAACCTATAGATAGTTCACTTAAATCAATTTAACAGTAAAATCTAATTGGGGAAAATTTTCCCACAGAAGATTCTTTGTATTTTTATCCAGCTTGTTAAATGTGTCAATAGTTTCTTCCTTTTTTTCTTAAATAGTATTCCAAGGTAAGGTGTAGCATAATTTGACCATCCACCCATTAAAAGGCATCTGGATTGTTTCTAGGTTTTGGCTATTATGAATAAAGCTGCTATAAACACTCATGTATAGGTTTTTATGTGAACATATGTCTTTATTTCTCTGGGATAAATGCAAAGGAGTGCAATAATTGGGTTGGTTCTATGGTAGTTGTGTGTTTAGTTTTTTTAATAAACTGTGAAACTGTGTCCAAGTGGCTGAACCATGTTACATACCCATGTTAAAGCATAAGTGATATGTTTTCTATGTGTCAGCATTTGATGCTTTCATAGTCTTTTCTTCTATCATTCATAGGTATTTAGTGATGTCTCATTGTGATTATCAGATTTCTGTAATGGTGAATTATGTATGGGGGTGGAAAAAATAATAATTTCTTCCCACCTTTTTAAAATTTCCTGGTTGGGCTAATACTCAAATTAACCTGGGACAGATTAACAGGAGAAAAGGACCAAATTCATTATGTAAGTACATATGGGAGTTTTATAAGAACATGAGACCAGGTTGCATTGGATCCTTGAAACTTATATGCCATTCTGGACTAAAGAACAGTGGGGCATTGGTCTGGGATTTCAAGGAGAAAGTGAGCAATTCCCAGTAGAGGAGAATGAATAAACAGGGTAAACAAAAACAATGTGCTATAGAGGGGAGTCTAACAAATGGACTTTGCTAGATTTCTCCCAGTCTGACTCACTTAGCTCATATATGCTAAGGTGAATATGCTGAGGCAAGTTTTCTGTTTCCCTGCCTGAAGAAGTTTTCTATACAGACACCTTTAGGCATCTAAATGGGAAGTGTATGTATGTGTGTGTATGGGGGCGGGGGGAGAGCGCGTTGTTGTTTTGTTTCTGAAACTTTTGTTTCTTAAAAATATCTAGCTTAAAATCAATACCCCAAAAGGCATATTTTGAGGTAGCAAAACTATGGTCTCCCTCACATGCTTGTTTAGTAAAATGTCTATTCATGTCTGGAAGTTTTCAAGACTGTGGAAAAATGAGGCTATTGTAGCAAGTCATAGGAAAGAAGATGGAAACCCATATCAGAAGTGTTAAGGGCATGGAGAAAAGGAATAAATGTTAAATGATCTTTAAGGGATGATTATTTGGAGGCAAGTATGTGGAAATGAGTAAATTCATGGAATGACCTCCATGTTTTTGACCAACTCATTGTAAATGGAATGGTCAACTCAATTGGTTGAGGAAAAAGTACAAGGAAAAGAATAAACTAATCAAAAGATATTTTGTGAAGAAGTTTGAGGTAGTTCTAGAGCTATATGTGTGTTTCTTTTATTATTTTATTCAAGAGATCTAAATATCTTTTGAGTATGTGATTAATTTTTTTTAATATTTTGTTTGATCATTTCAACTTGTCAATAAAGTGTGATAATCAAGGAAATGGGTACATTTTTCTGGAAAGGTGATTTGAGATGGGAAAAAAATGAATGACTGTTAATAACAGTCAAAGACAAACAATCCATGTAGGAACATTCAAAACTATATAACAATAACATAATAAATTATTTAATCCCTTATGGTCAAGGAATAAAGTTGGCTAGCTAGTTGACTGATCAATACAGACTCCTGTTTATTACATAGATTACTAAATAATTGTATAACCCTTCCTTAAACACACACATACACACAAACTCACACATAGAAAGCATGATCATATTTCCACATGTTAAAGATCTAGAAAATGAAGAGTATTTCTTAGAACTTTATTTGACTACTTCAAATTATTATAGACTTTGGGCCTACATTGTCTAGGAATGTGAAAGAATTCTATGCAACAACTAGAGAAATTGTGTCCTTTCTACAGGGAAAATATTTTTGTGTAACTTTTTAAAATATATATTTTTTATTGATTTCAAAGAAGAAGGGAGAGGGAGAAAGAGAGATAGAAACATACATGATGAGAATCATTTAGCTGCTACCTCCTGCATGTCCCCCACCAGAGATCTAGTCTGCAATCTGGGCGTGTGACTTGACCAGGAATTGAACCCTGACCTCCTGGTTCGTAGGTCAATGCTCAACCTCTGAGCCACACGGACTGAGCTTGTGTAACTTTTTTTTAATATATTTTATTGATTTTTTACAGAGAGGAAGGGAGAGAGATAGAGAGTCAGAAACATCGATGAGAGAGAAACATCAATCAGCCGCCTCATGCACATCCCCCACTGGGGATGTGCCCGCAGCCCAGGTACATGCCCTTGACCGGAATGGAACCTGGGACCCTTCAGTCGGCAGGCCGACGCTCTATCCACTAAGCCAAACCGGTTTCGGCTGTGTAACTTTTTATAAGAAGATGTAGATTTTGATTCTTGATCCATAAGCACATAAGCTGCAGGTAAGAGATTGTAGACTGTGAACACCAAATAAATACTCATAGGTTAATCTTTTCACAAAGTTGGCAATATGATTATGGTTCCATTGATGTTAACTTGATACCACCCAGTAACTGATTGGGCTCGGGAGGAGTTGGATACAATTTAAAGGTTAATGGCTGCTTTGTAAATGTACACACTGTGTTTACATAAGCGTCAATTCCTTTTTATAAAGAATTGTTCCAATGAGACCAGCAATTTCTAGTTACCCATCTCCAAGCCTTGTCTAGGATAAAGAGGCGGTCAGGGGATCATAGAGTATTACTAACACATTTTCTGTTGATGACTTTTTACTTTGTCTTAAACATATTTCAAAGTAAAAACAAAACTGATGAAGCTCTCAATAATTTGGAAGTTTTAAATCCCTAAAGCATTAGCAGAAAAGTGGGGGGCGGGGGGGAATGTTAGGAAGGGTTAAAAAAGTTAAAAATTATAGCTGGGCATTAAGAATCAGTTTATTTCCTATAGTCGAGGGTAACTTAAATATGTTAATTAGTTCTAGAATAGTGCTATTTTGTATGAAAATAATTAACATGATTATTGAAATATGCAAACAAAGCAAACATGCAAAAGAAATTTGATAAAAAAGAAAAAGAAGTATCAAAGTACTATCATCTACTCATGATAAACATTACTTATATTTGCTCAACATTTAATTTTAAAAGTTGCCATGTGAATATCGTTTTCATTAAGATGCACTACTATTGAGCATAAGCTATGAAATGAAAAATGTTTTGGAAGATTTTATATTTCATAAAACAATTCATAGATAAATATTCAACAATTTTCATTGACAATTATTTTTATTTATATTGTTTTCAACATTTAGTTTTAATGGACTGTACATTTTTGTGAAAATGTTAAGTGCTTCAGCACTTCCAATTCTGGTTATACAGGCCCACCCCCAACCTAAAATTCAACTAATGCCTTCAGAATGGCTGTCCTTATTTGCATGAAGCTATTGATATGCCAAGTGTTACTCAGATACTGATATGTCAGTCTAACTCTTTATCTTGAATATAATATCTAACATCCACAGTATAGAAAGCTGTCCATTTATCTAAGACAATCCCAGGCAGGCGGGAATATGCTGTCTTGGACTACATTCTTTCCTTAATATATAACCCATGTCTCTTGAATTGTCAGGTAATTTGAAAGGAAAATATCACTGTACATCTTTCTCATTCAAATTACATTGTCCATCTTCCTTCTCCTAGCCTTTACCTGGCCTGTACCTCTGGGAACTTGCTCAGCATATAAAATTAACTAGGCAAAAAAAAAATAGGAAAGTTACCCATACAAGTTATTGAAATATGAACCTAAATCTTCAGTCCAATTTCTTTTCACAGCCTTGCGTTTTATAACAATACATAAGCAACTTAAGAATCCATTAGTGTTCACCCAGGGAACTGGGGACTTATAAGAGAAATACTCGGATTTCTACCTCGGTGAAGTGGAGGGTAGAGCAGAAGCAGAATCTCAATCAGATGGTGGTCTGGGTAGATGGACTTGGAGCTTAAGGCTGTAATAAGGTGGAAGCAAGCTTGGAAAAGCCAAGTTAGAATACTTTACTCTGTTCTATTATGAAATGTGCTTTCATAAATCCATTGTGGGCCAAGGTTGAGGGGTGTGAGGAGTGTATGTATGTGTGTTACACAGTTTTTTAAATTATGTTTTTAATTGAAAGGTTATTGATAAAATGAAAGAAGCCATAAGTGAGTGGGAAATCCATCTTTCAGCAAGTTAGGGAAGTTTTAGATTGGAAATAACTTGCTTTGAGCTACTGGTTTCCTTGAAAAAGTCTAAGAGGGAGTTTTCTTGAGAAAAACCGCCTATGGTTTAATAGGTTTGTGTGGGCATGATAACTTCATAATCACTGAGTTAGTATAAATAGGGCAAATTAAATTATTTTGGACATTTTCTCGGGGCTTTCTGTTATGTAAGACAATCCAGAGTTACACACACAGACAATATAAGTTTTGGACAATGATAAAGAAGATCATTTTCTTTTTTAAAAAAAAATTGATTTCAGAGAGGAAGGGAGAAGGGAGAGAGAGATAGAAACATAAATGATGAGAGAGAATCACTGATCGGCTGCCTCCTGCACACCTCACACTGGAGGTCAAACTGCGACCTGGGCATGTGCCCTGACCAGGAATTGAACCTTGATCTCCTGGTTCATAGATCTATGCTCAACCACTGAGCCAGGCCAGCCAGGCGAGCATCATTTTCTATTTATTAGATGTTGTAGTTATGTTGTAGACAGTTTCAGAGTTACAAGGAAAGCAGCAATGCCATGCACTCATGTGAGTAATGGGAGAATAACAATAAAATAGAAAAAGAGACTAATGATTATTTCTCTGTAATATTGTTCTCATGTAGCTAGTTCTAAATATTTTTATTACTTATCAAATGCAACTTGAAGGGACAGACTCTGAATTTAGAATGGGAAAAGAAAAGTAGGTTTCTTATGTAAAATGAGCAGTTAAAAACTCTTTAACAGTCATTGTTCTAAGTGATTTTGTTTGTTTGTTTAGAAATAAGACATTCAAATTATATTTGATTATTATTAAAAGGATCATTTTAAAATAAGTATCCTAGAAAGAATTTTCAAATAATCAAATTATATATGATAAAACTCTTTAGCATTTTTTTTCATTAAGTTGATCAAGCTTAGAGAATATTTACAAACGAGCAATTTAACATGTTTGATAAAGAGGGTGTAATGTATTTAACTAAAGTTTTTCTTTATCAGACTGATATTTGTGCAGATTGTACTGTAAGATACACAGATCTTACGCTTTTAGAAGGAGATTCTAGACCTTGGAATATTTTTATTCTTAAATAACAATATAATTTTAGAATGCAATATTTTTCAGCGAGGACTAAAACAGCTAGCAGAATGATTTGAAGGGAAGGAATGAAAGTAAGGAATAAAGTAACGAGTGATAAAGAAATTGAACCTTGGAATCCATGGAAAGAGCAACAATGAGCTCTAGTGGCAAGATGCAATAATGTCAAGCATGGGTGGAATTCTGCAAATGACAGTCTTCTTTCGTACAATCAGTAAAGATTCCTCAGTCTTTCAAAATGAAGATTAATTTGTGAAAGTAAGCATTCCTCTAAATCAGAATCTCATTAACTTCCACATAATATTAACTACCTGGGAAGGGTAGTATATCTATAATTTATATATTGCATATAATTTATCTACCATTGTTCTTACAAAACAGCATCCACAAGAATTTTCTACTAACAACATATTTTATGTTGGAGATGACATAACTTATACTGCATCTGGTCAAGTCATTCTTAAGCTAAACTTGGATTTTAAAAGAGTATTGATTTATGCGCTGTGCACTTGGTAATATATGTGAGCCACCTCGTCCCTCTGCTCTACCATCTGCTTCCTTCACACGCAGGCACAATCCTAAAATAGTAAGAACGCTTCTTTTCTCTAAGTCTGACAAAACTATATTTTAATTCTTTAGTTCAGGGTAGCGACAACATACAAATATAAGTTATTAAACAAATACTAGCCATAAGTCCAAGAAAGTTTTTAGGTTTTATATGTTTCACAACTTTAGGCAAAAAGAGATTTGATTTTTTTAATGCTGTACATGTGTTTAATTCCTGGTAGTGAATCAGAATAGCAACCGATATCGGTAATCTCATGTACAATTTGTTAAACTTTTTATTCATTGACTATGTATTGTGTAACCAAATGTGCCATGCACTCTGCCAGATGTTAGATGATGTTTATCCAAATGCTTTTCTGAATTTTCTCCAAACAGCAATAGTAATTTCATTAATACTATCTACACTTTTCCAAAGAGAATACTAAGGCTTGAAGAGGTTAAGTGAAACACAAAGCTAATACATTCAGATCAAGGATTTGAACTCAGATAACCTGACTGCAAATTCTGAGCTTTTTCTACCACACCTCACTGCAACTGCCTTGGTTCCTTTTAGTAAAATTCATTACAGTGGTTACAAAAATATAACTACTATGAATACTTAGTATGCTTTCCATTGTATCAAACTTTACTGTTTATAATATGTTCTCACCTATTAATATATTTAATCCTTTTAGAATAACTCCTGGATGTTAAGTGGGAATTTTTATTGCACTCATAAAGTTTTCTTGGCAAATGTCCACTACTCTTAAAGAACTTTAAAAAATGAAAAATGCTTTATTTGATCTCAACTAACACATGAAAGGTAGACAGGAAATCCTTAAAAGAGGTATGATATTTTGATCATATTTCTTTATAACACTTCCAATTACAAGTCTAAATGAGTCAGGGATTTTGATCACATACAAATAGAAGGAAATTTGAATTGGGGCAGTTCTGCCATATGGGATAACAGCAAGGGGCACATGGCAACCGCTTCCCACTGGACAAGAGTGCAGAGAGCTGTTTAATACATGCTAAATGCATCAATTAAAAATCCTTACTACTTGTTAAAAAATGCCATTTAAAAATCACATTATTTTGCAGCTGTTACATTACTTTCCCTGTAGAATTATAGAACTACAAATCCCACTTCAGTCAAGTCTAGAGAGATTACCTGTCATGTTTTAACTAACCGGCATACTGTATCTCAAAAACTTCTGGGCTAAATTTCTACATTAGCCTCCAATTAGTTTCTAAATCAACATACTTATATAGCTTTAAATAATCAAATTTTGTATAAAATCAACAAACAAAGAGGAATATTAGTTGAACCTATAGCTCAGTTAGCTGGTAAGGTTTGGTACTTTTAATTCTCACACAATCCTTTTGTTCTTTTTTTAATTTGATATACATACATATATATTGTGAAATGATTACCACAATAAAGTTAGATATCACATCCCTCATCTCACATAGTTATGTGTATGTGTTGAGAAGATTTAAGACCTATTCTCTTAGTAAATTTCAAGTATACAATATAGTATTATTAACTACACCATGCTAACTGTTAGATATCCATTATTTTTTATCTTATAACTGAACGTTTCCATCCCTTGGTCAACATCTCCGTTTCTCCAACTCCGTAGTCCTTGGCAATCACCATTCTCTCTGTTTATATGAGTTTGACTCTTTTATATTCCACATGTAAGAGATATCATATAGTATTTGCTTTACTCTGTCTGACTTATTTCACTTAGCATAATGCCCTCAAGATTCATCCTTGTTGTCACAAGTAGCAAAATTTCTTTCTGTTTATTGAATAAATAATATGCAATCTCACCCAGACACACACACACACACACACACACACACACAAACACATTCAAATTTTTGGTTTATTCATCTATCAAAAGATACTTAGATTGTTTCCAGATCTAGGTTATTATGCATAATACTGCAATAAAAATGGAGGTGCAGACAGTTCTTTGATCCTGACTTTATAGCCTTTGGATATAGATACAGAAGTAGGATTGCTGGGTCACATATATATCAATTACTACTAATAGAATAAAGGATAAAAATCACATGATGAGTCATTAGATGCACGAAAAGAGTTGAAAAATTCAACGTCTTTTTTATGATAAAAATACTGTCAATGAACTGGGTTTAGAAGGAATGTACTCCAATACCATAAAGGTACAAATGTCAAGACCACAGTTCAAAGTAAAAGCTGAAAGTTTTGCCTCTATGATCTGGAGAAGACAGGGTGCCCACTATCAAACTTTTATTCAACATATTAATGGAAGTCCTAGACAGAGCAATAAGGCAAGAAATTCAATAAAGGGCATCCAAATTAAAAATGAAGAAGTAAAATTATCTCCATTTTTAGATTACATTCTATTATATAGAAAATGCTAAAGACTCTCAAAAACATTTTAAGAAATAATAAAGATATTCAGTAATGTCTCAGGGTATAAAATCAACATACAAAAGTCAATTGTGTTTCTATACATTAACAACAAACTATCTGAAAAAATATTTTTTTAAAAAGTACACACACATGATCCCAGACACAATAGCATCAAAAAGAATAAAATACTTAGGAATAAATTTAGCCAAGCAGCTCAAAGTTCTGTATCCTGAAAACTACAAGACTGATGAATGAAAATGAAGAAGACATAAATAAATGGAAAGATATTCCATGATTATGAAGTACAAGAATTAATATTGTTAAAATACCCATGCAACCCAAAGCAACCTATAGATTCAATGCAATCACTATCAAAATTCTAAGCATATTTTTCAGAGAAGTAGAAAAAATAATATGAAAATTTATATGAAACCACAAAAGACACTAAATAGTCAAAGCAATCTTATGAAGAAAGAACCTTCTGAATTCTTACTTAAAAGCTTTCATTTAAAAGTAAGTGTGACATTTGATTAACAAAATAAGTGCCTTAACATCTTAAGCTCAAAAGGAAAGATTCTTTAAATGGATTTGGATTGTTTATTTTCCTTTTGTTAAGATGTATGAGTTCCCTATAAAGTTTGGAGATTAGGCCCCTATCGGATATAACACTGACAAACATGTTCTCCCATGCAGTGCACCTTCTTGTGTTGTTGACGGTTTTTTTTTGTTTGTTTTTGTTTTTGTTTTTTTTTTTGCTGTGCAGAAGCTTTTTATTTTGATGTAGTCCCATTTGTTTATTTTCTTCTTAGTTTCCATTGCCCTAGGAGCTGTATTGGTAAAGATCTCACTATGACATATGTCTGATACTTTGCTGCCTATAGTTTCTCTTAGGATTTTTACTATTTCCCATCTTACGTTTAAGTCCTTTATCCACTTTTGTGCCAGGGCCAGGCAGTTTTGAGAACAGTGGCTTTGTGGAAGATAATGAACAACATAAACTGATGAACATAAATAGATCCAGAGATATAGAAGCATCAAACAGTCCGACAGTCTTCAGAGGGAAGGCAGGGCAGGGTGGAAGTGGGAGGTAAGAGATGAACCAAAGGACTTGTATACATGCATATAAACATAACCAATGGACATAGGCACTAGAGGGGTGAGGCCATGTCCTGGGGGATGGGAGTGGTCAATGGGGGGAAAAGGAGGCATATGTAATACTATATGTAACACTTTAAACAATAAAGAACTTAAAAAAATGGAATTTGTTCCTAATCATCAGCTTTCTTTTTCCTTGATCACCATCAAACATTATTAAACAACCCCTATTTGCGAGGCACTGTGCTGAGTGAAAAGGGCAGCTCAGTGCTGAAATCTTGAAGGTCTGTCTGTTTGGCAAAGTTTTAATTGCTTTCCTTTTAAATATTCCAAATAAATGTAAATGAATCATTTGCACCTTCAAATTTCTATAAGTCCAGGATTTATTCAGAGGTAATTTGCCTTTCTTTATTCATGTATTTTCAACCTGAAAATACTCTAGCCATCATCATTGTTTAATATCAACATTGTTTCTTAACAGTTCTTTTAAACTCTGAAAGGTCACTTAATTTTCAATATAATTAAATTTTAGGAAAAATTAGGATATTTTTGTTTGTTTGTAACTGTGCCACAAATAAATGGTACTAGTATTTCATTATGTATATCTCTCTTTTTCTCACGTTCTTTCTCTCACTTTTTTATTCATTTCTATCACATTCTAGCCCTCTATATTAGGATGTTGGAAAGTATCTATAGTTCAATATATTCTTTTATAGTTAATTATTTTGATTTACCAGATCATATTTTTAATGGATTCTTAAGTCTTACATTTTGGTTATTGCAAAGATAATTAATATCAGAGATGACCAAGTATGACTTCTCAGTCATGTGACTTCATCAATTTTCCCATGCAAAAACATACTGACATTTTAAAGACCAAAAATTTATATAGTGAAAATGAATATTTTTATAGTACATTGATATGTGAGAATATTTTTAAAATAGACATTAGAGTCCTACTGTTTTACCACAGAATTGTTAAAATTGTATAAAACACACAGCAATAAATCATCACAAGGAGATAACACACGCAGTTCTATTTAGACAGTAACACAGGTGAGGTGATTAGATACTCAACAAGTTTTCTTTCACTTGTCTCACCCTGCCATAAATCAACCATGCTCACAAAATAAAGTCAAGTTAACAAAGCACAGTTACTATGAGCTGACCACAATTCTCTTTTCTCTTTAGCTAACACAGTTTTTTAATCAGAGATATGGTGGACCCAACCATGCTGGTGTACTGGTTGATTTTGGAATACTAGGATGCACCCCTGTACCTCCTTCCATAGCTAGGAGTGGACTGTTGCTTTGGAATTCCAAAAGTCCTTCAAGTAGGTGTATCCATAAGAGAGTTGATTTTAGAGGAAATGTTTCTGGAATTTTTATTCTGAATTATTGTTGCAATTGATAATTCCAAAAGTCCTTCAAGTAGGTGTATCCATAAAAGAGTTGATTTTAGAGGAAATGTTTCTGGAATTTTTATTCTGAATTATTGTTGCAATTGATCACACAATACAATTACAAGAGCTCTTTGTCCCATAGTCTTTGATATCAAATAAAGAGCCTAGATATCAGCTTAAAATTCATAGCTAAAAACAGAATCCCCACATAGGCATGGCAAAAATTGTAGCCATACCCAGGATATGTTTTCATGTCTTAAAACTTTGTCTTTAAATCTGGATGGAAATAATTGAGGCAAGTCCCAGGGCACTGTACTATTAATAATTCAATAGAACTGATTGTGCATGTAGTGACATGTAGAGCAATAAAAATCTGGCAATTCATATTAATTGATATCTTCTAACAAGCTTCTCCAGGGCACATTTAGTAGTTTGTACCATCTTTTAGCCAGACCACTTACTTGAGGGCATGGAGATTTAATAGTAAAATTTTGAATATGTTTTTCCTTTGATCTCAAATGAGATCAATGAAGATTTAGTCTCGAGAAGAATAGTGATTATTGAGCTATTTAATACTAACACAGGTACATAGCTGTAACTATAGAAGTTGAATTTTAGAGTAAATCAGGAGCACAGTTTTTAAAGAGATTGTGTCCTAAAATCCAAAAGTCTTTCTTTGAAAGTGTTCCACACCTCCATGAATTCCAATAGCAAGTAGGGCTCCTTACTGTCAGATTACCCTAAGCATCCTACTCCCTTTTTAAGGCAATTGGCATTTATACAATTAATTTAAGATGAAGAGACGAAGCCTCTTCCAAAAGACATATGATACATAATTCCTGGACTGGATGCATTGAGTGCATCACAGTAACATGGGATTCCCATCTGAAGGAAAAATGTATTTTCACTGAAACATATAAACTCCACAGCTAGTGTTTTTATGTTTCATATTACAACTGTAAAATTGTTTGCTTCCTCAAGTACCTAGGTGTCAGTCACCAGCTTCACTCAATTTGACATTTCCATTTTCAGAAGAGGCCCGCTCTGAAATCATATGCCATTACCAATGTGATGTGATAGGCCTGAAGGGGTGGGTTGCAGAAGACATCTCATATAACTCCCAGGAAATTTGACCCAGCAGTCTGAGAATGTCAGTGGCAGATGGCTCATGGAGTTTGCCTGAGCTATTGTTCCCTCAGGCTTTAAGACAGGTGTCTAGTCATAAGTATTGAACAACAAAAACACCCACACTGCATATGTAGTATCACATTTAAGGTTTCGGCTTAGAAAAGAATTCTCAAATAAAATTATGGTCAGTTTATGCGAGCGATCACCATAAGAATTTGCTGCCTTTTAATGATAGAAACCAAAGATAAGTAGTTCTGAATTTTGTAACTCTTGAAAATATTAGTGTTTTCATCCTTGAAGTGTAAAAATATTTCTTGAAGCTGTCATTGTTTTTAGTGAAATGCACGATTTGATGTCTCAGTGACAGCTCTAGGGAATAGTTGGAAAAAAACCTGAATTTTGGTGTAATAGTGAAGGTCTTAATGATTACTTTTTATCACCCACAAATTGTTTGTCTCAAGGCCATTTACTTAACCTGTATATTTTTCTTGGCTTTTTAACCTATAAACTAGATAAATAATATGTCTCTGAGAGATGATGTTAGAATTTAAAAAAAATTATGTGCAAACACCTAGAAGACTATTATCACATAGGTAACCAATAAATGTTAGTTGGGTTAGTTTCAACTAATGTTTTATATTTCCCAAAATTTTGAAGTGGTTATTTAGTGTTAGGATAGAATGTTTAACTTAATTTATTCCATATAAGATATAAGGTCCTTAAAATATCTTAAGTATATAATATTTTTAAAGTTATGAAAGTTGTTTAATTGGAAATCAGAGGAGAGAAAATTTAGGCAGATAAGAATGTCATATAGATATTTGCATCCCATGATCATATATACCACTGTAGCAGTGTCTTAAGTTTGGAAGTCCTTAGTAGCCAAAGAAAAGAGAACAATATTTTCACAAGAATAATAAACTTCCTAATAACAAGCAAACGAGTGTATGTTTAAAACAAACACTTTTTCTCACTGCCGATTTTTCATAAAGACCACAGAGTCAATAGCGAAAAATCCTTGAAAACATTTCTACACTACAGTAAATGAATTTGTATAATTCTTTCTTTAGTAACTTTAGCGCAAGCAGATATTATAGTAAAAGCAACTCTTTGAGGATCTAAAAATTACAATATGTTATTGTCTGTGTTTTACAAATCGCTGCTCGTTGACACTGTGTCTCATGACAGGTACTATTGTAGTTGCTTATGATAACAGTGGCAAATATAAAAGGTATTATTTCCATCTGTTTGTGGAGTGAGATGGAAGCTAAAACACAAAGTAAATAATGTAATTTCAAATTGGATTTTGATTAAACTTGGGGCACATCGATTATATGAATGAGACTAGAATTGAGCTATAGAAAAAAATAGAACTGGATTGCCTGTGTGGAAGGTGTTTGGTGTTTGGTTAGAAGGTTCTCACAACAGGTGAAATTTAACGTGAGGCCCAAGCAAGTGATTAGTAGAAACAATATGCTAAGACCAGAAGGAGTGGCTTTCAGGGAGAAAATATGGAATGTTCGAAGTTCCAGAGGCAGAAGTGAGATTGCTGTGGCCAAGGACAAGGGAGGCCAGTGTGAGTAGAGTAGAGCAAATGAAGGCAGAAGGGCAGTGTGGGATGAGTTAGAGAAGTGAACAGAAATCAGGCCATAGCCTTTTATGTCACTTACCATATTTACATTCTATTCTAATTTTTAATGAGGACTTATTGGAGGGTTTTACGAAGAATAATGATAGGGCATTAGTTTAGTTTGATAAAATGTTTTAAATTGCAAACATAAAATTTAAGAAAACTGCATTGGCTGCTTAATTACAGTTAAACCTCAGTTCTCCAACATCTCCCACCTCAAACAATTCAGTTCTCCACCAAATTGTTCAAGAAAAAAAATGTCACAGTTGTTGAACAAAATGTTGATTCTTGACCTGACAGCCCTTTTATGTGGATACATCAACGTGGAAAAACGCATCTCTCAGGCCCCAAACGAAGGAGAGAATGTGAGTATGTTTACTGCTAAACCTCGGTTGTTAACAGTTCAGAAAATTCTGCTATGAATGTATTTGTGGGTGTTTTTGGTGTGTTTTTTTTTCTTTTGTTGCTAGAAAAATGGACAATTAACACAGTTTTAAAACAAAAAGAGGGTGTAAAAGAAACAATGATCAGAGGCAATTGAAAAGGTAGAAAATCTGTTATTGATTTGGGTAAACAAAAACCATTTAACTGATGACAGCATTTCAGAAGCAGTGATAGGTGAAAAAGCGAAGATTCTGCATATTGACCTCCTGAAAGATGCCCCTTGAAGGAGTGCTGAAAGTGATTCATTTAAGGCTAGTGGAGGGTGGTTCAATAAAGTTAAGAAAGGAAGTGTTTGTTTATAGATTAAACAGTACATTCGACATATACTGCCTACAAGAAAGGTTAAAACAGGGAATTATTTTGGGCTTTGGAACAATTTAATACAATTTACATTAAAAAAAAAACTAAAATGCGTTTTCAATTCACAAATTGTGAGTTGTTATAGGGTACATATTACAGATCATACAGTCTATCATTCTCTGTGATGGTACACCAAAGGCTCACCAGCATCTTCAAAGCAGAAGAGGATTTGGGAACTAAACATAGTGCAAACATTTAGAAGGCGAATGACATCAATAAGGCCAAAATACCTAGGAAGTATCCATGTGTAGGTAAGGATATCATGCCAACTTCCAGTAAACAATGAAGAAGGTAAGAAATCACTGCTTTGATTGATACACTAGAAGACCAGTGCACAAAAGCATGCAGCCGTGCCCACCCACGCGGCCTCGCCATGCTTGCATTCCCGCCCACCCACATGGGCCTCACTGCACTTACAGCCCTACCCACTGGCACCAGTCTTTGGTCGTTATGGCATTAGGGCCACAAGCCTTTTATAATATAGATCATAGATATGAGATGTCCCATGAACTCACATAGAGTTTACTAAATTATTTTCTAAATTGGGCTATTTGTTTTTTCACATATTTGTTTTTGAAATATGGTCAATAGCAATAATATTAATAAAGGAGGGTAATAAAATTATGTTGAAAATATAGTTATAAACTTCATTCTTTCTCTTTTTAATATACTGACAAGATGACATGACTATATTCATGGATATTTGTATAATCAGGATATGATCAAAGAGATATCCCTCTTCTTATGCAACTATCAGATGACTATTTAGGTGAATAGTTTATGGTATTCTAACAATGTTGCCCATTTATTAATATTTTGAAAAACATTTATATTTAAACCTTACCTTTAATTTTTACAACATTCTATGATACAGTCTAATTGAATATTCTTCTCCAGGGCTATTTGGTACAATGATGGTACTTTTGGCAGGATACATTATAAACCTATGTAAGAGTGAATCCAGCTAAAGCTTCATCAGCTGAAATTATTAACCAACAATATATAAACATCTACTTGGTTGGGATTTTGATCCCATATAGACAGATATGTCCTGCTGA
>NW_006283544.1:4103116-4124490 GCF_000327345.1 Myotis davidii
CAAGAAACACATCAATGATATCTCCATATTTTCAGTGTTGTGATATTGGGTGCTACCCTATCCTATGTAATAAAGAGCTAATATGCAAATTAACCCTCATGCCCTCACAAGATGGCTGCCTACAAATAGGCCAGCAGGGGTGTTAGTGAGGGATGACCAAATGACTGAACAAGCAAGTTATGTGGGGCAACCAGGCTGGCGGGGGGTGAGGGTGGTCATTAAGGGGTGACCAGGCAGGCAGGGGTGGGCAGTTAGGGGAGATCAGGCTGGCATGCAGAGGCAGTGAGCGGCAATCAGGCTGGCAGAGGCCGCAGTTAGGGGTGACCAGGCAGGCAGGCAGGTGAGTGATTAGGAGCCAGTGGTCCAGGATTGTGAGAGGGGATGTTCCGGATTGGAGAGGGTGCAGGCTGGGCTGAGGGGACCCCCTCCACCATGTACAAATTTCGTGCATTGGGCCTCTTGTTTAAATATAAAGAGATATGTCCTAACAAAGGTTTTGACATGTCTCTCTCTCTCTCTCTCTCTCTCTCTCTCTCTCTCTCTCTCTCTCTCTTATTTAAATCTCTTAATATCACCTGTTCCATACCTTAGTACCCCTCTAACCTTACCTCAATTTGTTCTTCTGCACTTTACTTACAATTTAGCATTGTGAGCCTTTTTCTGTTATTATTTTTGTTGTTGCTGTTGTTGTTCTTTATGTTTGTTTCAAAAGCCATGCTGTGCCTCTGTAACTATCCCTAGCTGAAATGTTACCTGCTCATAAAATCTTTTACTAACTTCAACACTCCTCTAGTTCTATTATTCTCCATTATACCCCCTATTTTATTTTTATTATATAGTGTCACTCAATTAATTTATTCATATGTTGTTTTTCTCATTTATTGCTGGAAGCCGGTCCATCCTTGCTGCTTGACACAGTAGCTGCAGGGGAGAAACATCTGCACAGCATATGTTTCAAGGTACCTGGCATATATGGCATACTGTTCTTAATATGTTTGCTCCCCTTCTTGGCACTGTGTTTTAACCAAGGTCACCTCTCTGAGAAAGGCTGTTTCCCCAGGTAGGGATTTTTCCCTGAAGTTAGGGAGGGAATAAAACCCCTTAACTAAGTGCCAGGAGGGTAGTTAATCACTTTAACTATGACCAATCACGCTTAAGCTACATAATCTTTACTCCCTGGAATGGAGATAAGAAATTCCCTAACCTTTGGAATAGAATCTGATAGGATTAAAATCAACTGGTATAAATACAGATGTAACAAGACAATAAAACACAGAACTTGGCTGGAGATCCTGGTTAGGCTACTGATCAACCAGACGCTGTCTCCGTGTCATTCCTTCTTCACCACCTCTGTCCACACCTTTGGGACCCCTGGACCTGCTGGGGCTGGACCCCAACAATTTATTGTTTGTCTCCCTCTTCATTCTCCACCTGCAAATGTATGCACATAAGTACCACAAACAAAACTATTTTGCAGATTTAGTCCTGGCCAGTGTTGGTTAGAGTGTCATTTCGATATGCCAAGGTTGCAGGTTTGCTCCCTGGTCAGGGGACATACAAGAATCAACCAACAAATGCATAGATAAGTGGTACAACAAATTGATGATACTCTCTTTCTCCTTTCCCCTCTCTTTCTGAAATCAATCAATAAATTAAAAAAAAAATAACTACTTTGAAGATTCTGGAACAATTTCTGAATCTTGATAGTATTCAGTAACTGTTGCTCAATAAAAGGTTTTGTAAAGGGAAAGAAAAAGTTTCAATAATCCAAGGTCATCTGTCTTTTAAATTTTCTTCTCTTACTTAAAGAAAATGTCCTGAGTGCCTTTCTAATATATATTTAGGTCCTACACCAATGAGTTCTTATTGCCTTAATATAGAATGAAAATTGCTGAGCCTATTAAACAGGAAGCAAATTTACTAATGTCCAAGTCTGTACCAGATTGGAGTCTGTTCAAGTACTAGATTAGAAGTCATAAGCCTTGCTCACCATTAGATAGATATAATCATACTATTTCATTCTTTTTATAATGTTCATCCTATTGACAAAAGATTATGTTTTAGGAAATATTGAAGATATGTAAGATGAATAGGCATTTAGAAAATAGCCCTTGATGACCTAAAAATAATCTAACCTTATGGCTCAGTTCCTTGGAGCTTCATCCTAGGCACCAAAAGTTTGCGGGTTCTAGCTCAGTCAGCGTACAAATTTTGGTTGCAGGTTCAATATTCAGTGGGGGCAAGGATAAAAGGCAATTGATCAATGTTTCTCACATTGATTTCTTTCTCTTTCTCCCCCTTCCTCTCTCTCTTAAAATCAATAAAAACATATTGAGGTGAGGATTAAAAATAATATGTAATAATAAAATCATAATATGCTTATTAGACTAGACAGCCGAACAGCATTCTGAAAATCATTCTGGTTGTCCTTCCAGACAAAGCTGCAGTGGTGGGGCCAAGGCAGAGGTGGTTAGGGGTGATCAGGCAGGCAGAAGAGTGGTTAGGGGCAATCAGGCAGGCAAGTGGTTAGGGGCAATCAGGCAGTCAGGTGAGCAGTTAGGGACAATCAGGCAGGCAGGCAAGCCGTTAGGGACATCAGGCAGGCAGGCAAGCACTTAGGGGCATCAGGCAGACAGGCAGAGAGGTTAGGAGCAATCAGGCAGGCAGGCAGAGGGTTTAGGGGCGATCAAGCAGGCAGGTAGGCCAGCGGTTAGGAGCCAGCAGTCCCAGATTATGAGAGGGTGCAGGCCAGGCTGAGGGACACCCCTCCCCTCATGCATGAATTTCGTGCACCGGCCCTCTAGTTCTAAATGATATTTAGTATAATCATAACAAAATGTCTCTATATATCACAGGTTCATCTTTATTATTACAATCAACTTCATTCACAAATCACACTCCCACTAAACTCAGAGGAAGTCATGTGCATGTGACTCAGTTACATTAGGGGGTTCTGTAGTGTCAGTATTATGCACCTGACTTTGGAATCAGGACCTGGGTTTGAATCCCAGTTTTATCATTTAGTAGTCTGTGACCTTGAACAAATTGCTTATTTTCCCTGCGACACACTTTTCTCATCCGTGAACTGTGTGTATTATGGTTTTACATAGAGGTTATTGTGAAAATTATCAAAGATCATACATGTACTGTTCAGAACATAATAAGTGTTCAATAAACAATAGCTTTTTGTCATCATTATCATCATAAGTTAGAGAAATTCTGACAATTTCAAAATTTCAGGGGATTATTACAACAGAAGATATAAAAAAGAAATTGAAACATCATTGTAATAAGTAATAATATAAAATTCAGGGTACTCTCTAAAAACAATAGTCATATCAGAATAGAGTTTTCAATCTCAATTGAAGTACTGTGCTAGGCAATACGTCAGATACTTTCACATTAACACATACATTGTCAATAACAAGGACCTTGACATTGACAGAGAATCTTATACCAAACAAAATTGTTCCCATTCACATGCCACCGAGTATCACTTCTCAGTGTGAATGCTTATGTATAAATGTTGATTGCTTTAATAATACATCATATGATAGTCACAATTTTTAGAGATAATATCACTAAAAAAAGATAAAATTTAATAACTTAAAATGTATTTTTTAAAAAATATTCAGTAGAATGTCTGAAACTTACTCCTATTCTGCTATCAAAAGAAAAATTACAAATACCCACTAGTCCTTACTCTTTCTATTTAACTCCTAATCTATTCTATTTTCATTTTTTGTTTTTTAAAGCATCTCTTTAATATGAGAAATATACAGCACCAAATAAACAATAATCATCCAAAACTTAAAAAATAAAATTTAATTTTTCTCTCTCTCTCTGTATACATACTTAATAATATAGGCAATGGATGTTACTACCACTAATCAATTATATTCCAGTCAAGTCAGTATTTTCTCTGGAACTGTGTTATTTGTTTATTTCATAATTGATCTGATCTTTTGTACAGAGATGTAAAAAGTTGTTAGAAATATTGTACCTCAATTGTTTGGATTATCAGGGGCATCTATTGTTTAACCTCCAGTTTGAATCCCTTCTGTTAGAATGAACTGGGGACCACTTAAAAATATTATTTGGTTGAAATGTATCATGAAAGATAACAAGATTGACCATGCATTTTCAATATCTTTACTGGTAATATCAAGACACTTCACAGTATTTTATATGATTACCTTAATTGACAAAGTCCCTAGAAGCAAATGCAGTGGCAATGATTTATTTTGCTGTTAATATGTGTAGATGAGCAGTAGTTTATTCATGCATCCTTATGACTCACATAGAGAGCCAACTAGCCTTTCCTTTGCTCAGTTTATTAATTTTAGAGCAAGTGAAAGTCTTCAGGGCTTTCATCTCTTTGCAGCTAGAATAATCTTTAAACAATCGGCTACACTGTTGACTCCATTAAGAGTGAGAACAACATGATCTAGTTTCAGGAACAACTTTTAAACTCCGGCTGCAAACACTTTGTCATTTTTATACTGATCATCTTAGCAGAAAAATAAAATATAGCTCTCCAGGCAGAAATCCTCTTACAAAGTGCATAGACCTTGTGTACCCAGTGACAACATAGATGATGAATATGGGACAGGCCCAGGAGAAAAATCCCCCAGCTTCCCTGCACCCGTGTATCCATTATGCTGGCATATAAAAAGGCCATGTGCTCTGGAAAATGAAATCTAAATGATCCATTCTTCATTGCCTCTCCATCTTTCATAGGTAATATGAAAATTATTCTACCAGGAAAATAGGAAGTCCTGAATGTACATTTAAAAATTCAATTTGACTGGGATATATTACACAAAAACTATAAGAAAAGAACTATGTTTGGCATTAAGGGTTACAAAGATAAAGACTATGTGGCTTTAAAAGATGTGTTCAGGAATTATCAGACCATAAATAAGGTGAGATTTTATATTTTTAATTATATTTTTAGTTAATCAGAAAAGATTTAACCTCTGACTAATGTTGGGCCAAAATTATTAAAATATGAAGACCAGTAAACTTGTCACTATGCAGGTCTTTTAATATAACAAATTACATATATATATATATATCTCCAATGTGATATAATTATAGTATATCATACATACTATAATTATTATATGTAATATGTTATATATATAGCATTCGATCAACTTTATTGAAGGATACACAAAAAACAGTTTGGAAAATAACAATATTAATGCTTTATTTTTTGTTAATACGTTTGCATCAAAGCTGTACAAGTCAAAATTATAACCTTTTCATAATAAATTCATCTTATTGCCAATTTTTATTTAGAAAATCTCCTTTTTCTTATATTTTATCTAGACTACATAGAAGGCGGCATTTGGATTTCAAAGATAGCCATAAATATTGATAATGTATAACACTTGGCAAAAGTAAAGTTAATTTTTATAGCATCTGCTACTTTGCTATGGCAAGAACATATAGCCGAGAATGCATTTTACATATGGTGTGATATTTTATTCAGACATAATTATGCAGTGTTTTCACCTTTCATCTATATCATATTTTCTTGATCTTGTCTCAAATCTATTATGAATTTGTGATTCCTTAAAATTTCAACACTATATTTCTGAATCTGGAAGATTTCAATTAAAAAACCTCAGAAGTTGGAAATAATTTAGAAAAAAATGATGGCCTTGGAAAATTTTATTTTATAAGTTTAAATTAAGAGGAAATAGTACAGGAGAGGAAATTCTGGCTTACCTTGTATACAGGAATCCTAGTGTTATCATTAGTCTTTTCTGTAACCTTAGGCAAACCGTTTAATCTTTGACATACTAAGTTTTCTTATTTAAATTTGAATGTCTTCTAGGAACATATTAGAAGTTGTCTATAGGAATTCTGATGTAATTACAGCTTGTGGAAAGGAAACATTAAGGAAGATGCAGTCTGTTCAAATCTTGGTCTAAGAAAACAATTAAAATTGTTACACAGATGAAATAAGTCAAACAGAAAATTTTAAGAAACATGATTTTACTTATCTGTGAGATATAAAACTGAAAGCAACAAATGAACAAATAAGAAAAACAAACAGCCCTAGCCAGTTTTGCTCAGTGGATAGAGCATTGGCCTGCAGACAGAAGGGTCCCAGGTTCCATTCCAGTCAAGGGCAATGACAGGTTGTGGGCTTGATCCCCAATAGGGGGAGTGCAGGAGGCACCTGATCAATTATTCTCTCTCATCATTGATGTTTCTCTCTCTCTCTCCCTCTGAAATCAATAAAAATGTACTTAAAAAAAAGAAAATCAAACAAACAAAAACTCAAAGACACAGACAACAGTAAGGTAGTTATCAGGGAGAAGTGAAGAGGGTGTGTAAAGGGTAAAGGGGGTCAAATATGTGGTGATAGAAGATTTGACTTAGGGTGGTGGGCACACAATGCAATATGAAGATCACACATCATAGAAATATACACTTGAAACCTACATACTGTTATTAATTGTCACCCCAATAAATTTAGTTAGAAAGAGAAAAGAAGGCGTTCCACAAAACCCCAGAGGTTCCCAAGACACTTTCAGGGATCTCTGTGATCAAAACTCACCTTATAATATGTCAAAGTATCATCTGCCATCTCCTGTGAATTATATTTTGACTCCTAGTGTGAAGAAAACCATGTTTAAAACTTCCAGTGCTGTAGCATGAACTAGGGTAGTGAAACCAAATCTAACTAGTTATCATTTTATCTTCATCAGCATATCATCATTGTTAACATCATCAACAATAAATCAAATTTTATTTTAAAATGTTTTGATGAAATGGCAAAGAATATTCACTTTCTGGAAATCTTAACTTTTGAATATGAGTATACTAAATATTTTGTGAAGAAATGGGTAGTGAAAATAATTTTTTTACATACCCACATTAAAGTGAATTTCTTGAGCGCAAAGTATTTGTGTGATTGTTTATTAGGTTGACTAGTTATTTTCTTCATGAAAAGTAATTTTTATTTTTAAAAATCTGATAAGCTATGGTTATTTAGGCATTGATATTTGGTGAATTTCTAAAAACATTAAGGACACTTCAAGGGAAATAAGAGGCTATTTCTGCCAATGATAAAATTCAAACTTTCAAGCAAATATTGGAATTTTGGAAAAACAGTGTCCTCCCATTTGAGCTTGACATTTTCCTTGCAGTGGTTCTCAACCTTCTGGCCCTTTAAATACAGTTCCTCATGTTGTGACCCAACCATAAAATTATTTTCATTGCTACTTCATAACTGTAATGTTGCTACTGCTATGAATCATAATGTAAATATCTGATATGCAGGATGGTCTTAGGCGACCCCTGTGAAAGGGTCATTCATTCGACTGCCAAAGGGGTCGTGACCCACAGGTTGAGAGCCGCTACCTTAAAGATTTTTTTTCCTTTGGTTATCTTAACAAATATGATTCTTAAAATATGGTATATTGAAATGTGTTGATTATAATAGGCATGTATAATTCTGTAAGCTAGTATTTTATGCAGAAATACATAATATTTTTAAATCATGCAAAATATTTCTAAATCATATATAAGTAAAAGATGCATTAAAGGGACAAGATAGAATATTGTATTACTGGAACCGAATACAAAAAATATCTTTAAATGTAATTTAAGATTCCAAATTACAATTCATATTTAAGGAACTATCGCCTATCCATTTAGTGGAGTGTCAGAGAATAATATCCATAATCCATAATTATGTAAAAAAGCATTTATATTTTCCTTCTATTTCCAAAAAGTTATTTGTATTAGAACAGATTCAATTTCTGTAAGTTGAAGCACATATCAGCAGATTTAATGCAGAACCAAACATGAAAATTCAGTTGCCTTCTAATAAGCCAAATATTAAAGACATTTGCAAAAATGATGACCCTATTCTTAATATTTCTGAGTTCAAAAAGGTGATTATTTGTCATTAAATGTTATTTTGTTAACATGAAGTAGTTTTTAATAAATGAACTAAAATATTTTTAAATTTCTCAATTTTAATTTCTAATTTAGTAAATATTAATAGATAAAACCCAAATAAATTTATTTGCTTGGATTATATAGCCATATGATATTCAAACACTTGATTTTTTTAAATTGCTTATTATAATTCAGTTCATGAAACAACCTAAATGTTGTAGTGGACTAGACCTGGTCTTCAATGATCCCTACTGAGGGCTGTTCTGGGGAGATACCCTTGAGTGGCAGCATGACTTCCCTGGCCCACACCATCCCCTCATCACAGAACCTCTGCTCTGCCACCCAATACCTGTGTATTGCATAGCAAGATATTTAAAACTTCAATTCTTATAGTTCTTGAACATTTTTTTACAGACATATTATGAGAAATACACTGGTATCTTATAAAAACATGAAATGATATTAATATAGCATATAAAGAAACTGGTATACACGGACTTGGGCCCAGATTGGGAATGGGGTTCTGCTCTTTTAATTATTAAAAACCATACTCTCCTCTATCCTAGGTTGTCACTGTTAGCTGCTCTGAAACTGTTTCCTTGTCTGCCTCACACAAGGTTGGAAGAGTTGATATCAGATGAGTTCATATCAAATTCCACCATCAAGCTTAGCTAAAAAAATAATTTCCTTTTGGTAATACATTAGTAGATACTGGAGAAAAGTCCTATACAAGCTTGGATTTTTAAGAATGTTCCGAAAATACATTCTGAGCATTTCAAGATTAAGGATAACTGATTGATTTCTGTAAGAATTCCCTTTCATCTAATGATTTACCTAGCAATTATTAATTATTTATGTATGAAGCTATATGCAGACTCTCTTGTGCTTTCTAATTCTCATCGTTCCAAAACTAATTCTCAAAATAGACCTTGATGGTGTTTGAATGTCACTGATATGCTTCCTTTCCTGCAAAAAGCATTTCCATCTTTCTTTCACCTTCCAATAATGAGATATATTACAGTGTGTCTTAAAAGAGTAGAATTTCACGAAATAGAGTAGTCTATGAAGCACAGGCTTGAAGACATAAAAACATATTTTAAATTTGATTCTGCTGTGTTAGGTTGAGCAAATTATGTAATTTTTTATGACATTAATCTGTAAAAATAAAAGCGAAAAAATAAGAAAATTGATCATAGAGTATTAAGCACAGTGTCTGGCAAAGAGCAAGGCTCAATACATGTTAAACATAATAATAATATTAATCTTATTGAGGAACAAATTCCTTTACTTATTCATCCATTAGTATTTTTATGCATATTACATGTATAACTTCTGGAAGTCAAAATAAATTTAAGGGACTTACTTTTGGGAGATGGCTCTAAACTTTAAGATTGAGGTTAGCATGCTGAAATGGAACAAATAAATTAATGTTTCTTAACCTTTTTTTATCGTGGTATTCTGAGAAAAATGTCCTTATACTCCAAACTAAGTTATCTTAATAATACTGATGTTTCAGGTTTGTTCTAGTGTCATACTATTTACAAATATGCAATTACTTTTTAAAAACTTAGAAATCAACTATTCATCTCTTTATCAATTAAAAGCAATAATTTAAGAAAAATTGGATATACACTTATAAAATACAGAAATCGGTAAAATTATTGGTGGACTTAGGTTTGAAAAAGAAAACATATTATTAATATCAAATATATTAAAGACCTAACATTTTTACTGGAAAGTTTACCCTAATTTCACATAATATAGATTAGAAAAACATAAAATTAGGATAATCACAGTCATATATATAACCCAAAAGAATTATCTCTGGAAAGGAATATAACTCTCAACAGTGACAAGGAAATTTCCTACCAAGTTCAAATCTGTAAAATTGTACAACATATAAAATATATATTTAATTTTAGAGATGATAAATTAGGAATAGTAAAACATTATCACTAGCATTGATACACATACAGCATGTAATGCTGTGTAGGGGAGAATGTTAATTAATATATCATGAACTAATAAAAAGCAGCAAGTTATGTTGTTATCAATATTCACTCAGAAGGATGCTTTTTGTTTTGATTTGTTTCTTTTCCCATGCTTTTACCTGTGAGTTTCCATGCTGCGGCTTTGAATCATACTAATTTATTATGTTTATTTTATTTATTTATTTTTATAAATGCATTTTAACAGTTCTAGACACTCAAGGACACAATAGGTTTCTATTTTTTCTTCACTGAATATTTAGATTTGTGCTAGCAGGAAGGATTTTATTTCCTCAGAGACAACAAGATCTAGTGATTAGTCTGTGATTTTTCTATTGTTACATTTTATACATCCCAGATTGTCATCATCAATAGGTGGGGAGGTTTCCTAAGACATCAACAACAGTTTATAGTTTTCATGCATTTCACCCAGGCCCGGGCACAGAGCTTGTTAATGCAGATATTGCATGCTCTGTGTGATATGCTGGCAGGCTTTATGCTAAGTACTGCGTAAACAGAGATAAAAGACAAAAGTCCCTGCCCTTAGAAATTCATAGTCTAGTGGGTAGTAAAAATCAACATGCAATTAAAATGTAGCATGATCAATGCTCTGTTAAAGGTACAATGCAGAGATTTGAAGGAAACAGGCAATTCTCTAGATACAATTTTTTTCTTCCAAATTATTAAAACAGGGTTTTCAAGTGTAGAAAATACGAAAAAACAGCTTTTTCAGTCTTAAAGTTTCCGATAATGGCGAATGGCAGAAATAGGGAAATGAAACCTGGTCTATGGATTTGTGAGTTAGGATGGTAGGTAGTAAATTTGCAACTATCTATCTATTACTAACATTAGCAAGTTCAATATTTGGCATTAACTTTTTCGGAGCTTGGATTTCCAGGGAATATTCAGAGAACAACTAAGACCAAATAATCAAGTAAGTTTAAAGGATAATTCAGTATCTTTCTTAGGCATAATAAGATTCAAATTAGGGACAGACAACCAGTTCCCTCATTTTGTCCGGTGTACTTTTACTGAATGAATCTTCACTGCACTTTCCACACACATGTAACACTAACAGGCCCGTAGGGTAGGATTGTTGCAGAAGGAGGAAGAGTCATCAAAATGAATAATAAATGGATAAACGGTCCAGATTTGTAAAGTGGAAACAAGACAATTGAACTGATAAGGACTATATAAGTCAAAATAAATACTCTAAAATAAGTATATGAAAGCTATGGGAATTTAAAGAAAAACTACTTTATTTTTGTCTAGATGATTCGTGAAGGCTTATTGGATAGAATAGCAGGTATTAGCAGCCTGGAATAAGTGTGCAACAAAACTATCTGTGTAAATAGAGTGGAATTAACTAACATCACAGTGAAAACAGGATTTCAGAGCCTGGAGTCCTTAGAGGTTTTCCAATGTAAGCTCCTTGATTATGACAGATATGGAAACACACTAAAGAAACAAAGTGATTTACTCAAGAAAACCCCAGTTAATAAATAGGAGTCATAGGACCATTACTTACATTCCCAATTGCCAATCTTGAGATTTTTCTGTTATTTTCCTCCTTTCCTTGGTTCTGCTGATGAATTCACATATAGGCAATTTTTCATGAACAGCCATTCAATATTATGTACCTCTAAGGTCTTTTCATAGGCTATGAAAACTCATAACTTACAACTTATAAAATAAAATATTCATAAAATATTAAGACTGCAGACTCAATGTTTAGAAATATACTGTACTCCTGAGTCATATAACACAGTCCTAACGATTTTGAGCTATACTACATGGTGACCACTATTAGCTCCAATTTATAAAGAGGATTTGATTCTTCCCAAGGCAATGAGAGTAAATCCCCACACAATATCTTAGTCTATTTTGTTCCAAGCAATTTAAAGTTGTGGATTAGTAAATGAAATATAGCATTCTTTGGTTGGATTGTGCAATGCAAATTGAATTGAAAGAAATAGACTTAATTTGCCATGGAACACATGTCATTAAGCAGATGAGAGTTTTGCTTTACCACAGAAAAGATAGGTAAGGAAAATGAGCAATTAGAACAAATAATTTAAGCATCATGATGCGTTTTTATCTTCTTGAGCCCTCTTCAGTGTAATAGCTTTCAGTTGATTTGCTTGTGTTTCTAGACAGATTGCCAATACCATTTAAGGGTGTTGATCACAATGATTCAGGCAAACATTAAAATGCAGGGGATTAACCTTTAATTTGTTGTTTTTATGTAGGAATTTTTTTTATTAGGCTGACACATTTTAATCTCAAAATGGCAACAATAATCTTTGAGGACCCCTGGATTTAAATAAAGTTATCTAAATTATTTAAATCCCTGCAAACAAAGATACTTTCAGTAACAACAAAAGATCCTATTTTTAAATAATAAGGATATAGTCACTTAAGTTTTCTTAAAATTTATCTTTATTGTTGAAAGTATTATAGATGCTCCCCTGCTTCCCCCATTAACCCCTTGATCCCTCAACAGACCCTCCCAGGCTTTCACCACACTGTTTTCTCTGTTCATGAGTTATGCATATATGCATGTAAAGTTCTTTGGTTGATCTCTTCCTGTCCCTACTCCCCCCTTTCCTCTGAGATTCGTCAGTCTGTTCCATGCTTCTATGTCCCTGGATCTATTTTGTTCATCAATTTATTTTGTTCATTATTTTTATTTTTTTAATATTTATTAAAAGTATTACATATATCTCCTTTTCTCACTGACCTCTTCTAGCCCTCCCCCATCCTTTACCCCAGGCCTTCACCACCTATTGTCTGGGTCCATGGGTTATGCATATATGCATGCAAGTTCTTTGGTTGATCTCCAACCAACCACCCACCCTCCCCAACCTTCCCTGGGAGGTTCGGCAGTCTATCCCATGCTTCTGTGTCTCTGGATCTATTGTGTCCATCAGTTTATTTTGTTAAGTAGATTCCAAATATAAGTGAGATCATGTGATATCTGTCTTTCTCTAACTGGCTTATTTCACTTAGCATAATACTCTCCAGGTCTTTCCATGCTGTCTCAAAAAGTACACAATCCATTTTATAGCTGCATAGTATTTCCTTGTGTAAATGTACCACAACTCTTTAATCTACTCATCTACTGATGAGTATTTGGGTTTGTTTCCAGATCTTACCTATTGTTATAAACTAGGGGCCCGGTGCATGAAATTTATGCACTGAGGGGGGGGGCGTCCCTTAGCCCAGCCTGCCCCCTCTCACATACTGGGAGCCCTCAGGGGATGTCCTACTGATGGCTTAGGCCCGCTCCCTGCTCCCCTTGGTGAGCAGGCCTAAGCCGCAGTCTGGCCTCCCTTTGTGGGAGGCAACCAGGCTGATCAGGGGAAGGCACCAGCCCCATCACCCCACTGCTGCAGCCACTTCCAGTCACCGCAGCCACCACGGTGTTTTCATCAACAGGACTCCAGTTCCTTCACCATGAAAAAATGACAACTTTTTTTAGGCATTTTCAAGATGTGTCTTTCATAGGATATGACATTTCTTTATTATTTTTTTTATCCTCACCTGAGGATATGATTCCATTGATTTTTAGAGAATGTGGAAGAGAAAGGGAAAGACAGAGAGAAACATCAAAGTGAGAGGAACACTTTGATTGTTTGCCTCCTACATGAGCGCTGACCTGGGCCCAGGCCAGGGAGGAGCCTGCAACCTAGGTACATGCCCTTGGTCAGAATTGAACCCAGACCCTGTGGTAGGCAGGCGGAGGCATTATCTACTGAGCCAAACTGGCTAGGGCCGGACATGATATTTCTTAGCCCCTCCAGCAGCAGACCTTCATTTTTTTCTCCAGGAGTGAGGTGAAAAACCCTAGATCACCGTTTTGGATTCTTATTACCTAAGTTACTAAGAATATTACCAGTGGCATACAGGGAGCTTAGCCAATGAGTGGTCAGAAAAGGTGTTTCCTCTTTAGTTCACACCGATCACCTGCCCAGGTCTAAGGCCTTAGGCTGGGCGTTTGGCCTGGACAGGGGACCACCAGCCCCGTGCAATCGCCGCTTCCGCCCCTGCCCAGGCCTCAGGCCTCTGGCTGGGGCATTAGGCCTGAGCAAGGGACCCCCAGCCTGCTCTGATAGCAGGCTCTGCCCCTGTCTAGGCCAGAGGAGCATTAGGCCTGGGCAGGGGACCCCCAGCCCCATGTGATCGCCAGCTCAGCCCCTGCCCAGGCCTCAGGCCTCTGGCGGGGGTGTTAGGCTTGGGCAGGGGAACCCCAGTCTTCTCTGATCACCTTCCCAGGCCTAAGGCTTCTGGCCCGGGCCATAGGCCTGGGCAGGGGAACCCCAGCCCACTCTGATTGCAGGCTCCCAGGGCGTTAGGCCTGAACAGGGGACCCCCAGCTCTGTGTGATCACCAGATTCACCCCTGCCCAGGCCTCAGGCTTCTGGCTGGGGCAATCGCAGGCTCCACCTCCCCGGGTGGCATCTGGCACTGCCTGCCCCACCTTCTCAGTCCCTGATCTGCGGCCCGGATCCTGCGGGCAGTGTCTGGCACTGCCTGCCCCACCTGCAGTATGCAAATTTAACAGGCATCTTTGTTGGGTTAATTTGCATACTCTTCTGATTGGCTGGTGGACATAACGAAGGTATGGTCAATTAGCATCTTTGTCTTTTATTAGTATAAATAATGTAGCTATGAACATAGGGGTGTATATATTCTTTCATGTTAGTGTTTTTGGATTATTTAGATTTATTCCAAGAAGTGGGATCACAGGGTCCAATGGCAGTTCTACTTTTAATTTTTTTGAGGAAACTCCACACTATTTTCCACAGTGGCTGTAGCTGTCTGCATTCCCACCAGCAGTGTACCAGGGTTCCTTTTTCTCCACAACCTCGCATCACTTGTTGTTTGTTGGTTTATTGATGGTAGCCATTCTGGCAGGTGTGAGGTCTTACCTGCAACTTTCTGATGATTAGTGACTTTGAGCATTTTTCTATGTATCTCTTGAGCATCTGTATATCCTTGGAGAAGTGTCTATTCAAGTCTTCTGTCCTTTTATTAAATGGGTTGTCCTGTTGGTGTTGCGTTAAGTTCTTAAACTAATCCCTTTTAAATTAACCCCTCATCACTGGCAAATATGTTCTCACGTTCAGTGGGTTCACTTTTCTTATTGTTGACGATTTATTTTGCTGTGCAAGAGCATTTTAGTTTGATGTAGTCCCATCTGTTTATGTTTCCCTTTGTTTCTCTTGCTCTATTTGATATATGGGGGAAAATTCTGCTAAGTGTGATGTCTGACATTTTGCTGCCTATGTTTTCTTCTAGGATTTTTATGATTTCACGTCTTTAATCCATTCTGAGTTTGTTCTTGTGTATGGTATAAGTTAGTGGTATAGTTTTATATTTTTGCATGTATATGGATTTTCCAGCACATGAAAAGAACATTGTTTGACTCAGTACTGACTGTACTTACTATTTATTTGTATGTGTGTGTGTGTAGGGGGGGAGGCTTGGAGAAGATGTGGAATGATAATGAATTATTCAAATAATCTTGGCACATGTTTATATAGAAATGGTGAACTTTGCCAATAGTGGATAAAATCATACTCATTCTGAAAGAAGACATTTTGTTTTGATCAAATAACATTTTGCTTCACATCAAATTAATGGCAATATTTGTATTTTGTTACATTTTATTTGTTACTTGGATTTTGCATTTCTAAAAGAGACAGAATACTTAGTTTACAAGTAGTTTTAAATGTGCCCTAGCTGGATGGTGCAGTTGGTAGAGCATCCCCTCAACACACAAAGATTGTGTATTTGAACCTTAGTCTAGGCATATATGAGAAACAACTAATGAATGCATAAATAAGTGGAAAAATAAATTAACATTTCTCTTTCTCTTCCTCTCAATCTCTCAAATCAATATTTTAAAAAATTTATTACATATTAAAGTAATATTCTAAGAAACATAACATAATGGAAAATGTCCATGAAGATATTTTGTTAGGTTAATATAATTTTTACATTTTGAGAAACAAATGTATGTTTATTGCAAGTACACTTAAATATGCATCAATGTTGTAAATTGCAATAAATTTTCAGATTCTAATATAAATATATTTGGTAGTATGAATGATGTGTAAATTTGATACCATTTATTATAATAAACAGTATTATTTATAAAATATTTGGGGGGGGGAGTTGCATTGTACCAACTTATTTTTTAACCTCTATTAAATGGATTTTTATTAATTATTTGGTAATTAATTCCAGATAACTATTGTTATAGTTGATTATACTGATCTACTTTGTAACTATTCTATAGTAAGACTTACTTGATTAAATTATTTTTTACTATAGTGCTGGATTAGGTTGCTAGTGTTTTTTTTTTCTGATATTATTTACCTAAATGTTCATATATATGATGAATCTATAATATTACTCATTGTGTTTTATTATCAGTTATAATATTACAGATTATATTATATTAGAGGATCAGTGCACGAAATTCTTGCATGGGGTGGGGAGTGTCCCTCAGCCCAGCCTGCACCCTCTCCAATCTGGGATTGCTGGCTCCTAATAGCTCACCTGCCTGCCTGCCTGATTGCCCCTAACCACTTCTGCCTGCCAGCTTGATCGCCTCCTAACCACTCCACTGCTGGCCTGATTACTGCCAACTGCCCACCCCTGCTGGCCTAGTAGCTCTCAACTGTCATCCCCTGCCAGCTTGACCGCCCCCAACTGCCCTCCCCTGCCAGCTATCTTGTGGTGGCCATCTTGTGACGGCATTGAGCGAGAGCATCACGCAAGGGTGTCACTCCACTTAGGCTTTTATTATATAGGATCATCAGGCTTTGCTATTTGGAATATATGATTATAGAATTGTTGATTAAGTATTTCATCATTTTATTTATTTTAGACTACATTACTTGACAGGGCAAAGATCATCACTTTAAAAGTATGAGAGAATTTGTGTGATGTCATTTTTGAATGAAGATATTTAACAGAATTGATTTAACAATGCCATGTTTGTTGCATGCATACACTGTGAGTACTCTTATTTCTTTTTGAATTAGTTAGGCTTCGAAAAACACTATCATTAAGTTTTAAATAAGAATATGTTACCAGATCCTATGTTTTATTCATTTATTACTTTTCATTTCTTGATAGGACTTGACTAACTTAACATTTTTCTGTTATATTGCTTATTTTATTTATCAATCAGTACTTTTAAGGCAAAATTATATTGAATTATTATTAATCTTTTCTTACTTTTATTAAAGTTGTTTTATTATATTTTTTCATTAAAATTCTCAATTAGCTATGTCAAATATTTTATTTAAAGTTTATGACCCTGTGTTTTAAAGATGAGGAAAAAGATCCCATAAGTATTTTATTTTTATTTTCTATTTTATTGAAAGTTGGTTTGGTGTACTATGTCAGTTTTCATTTGGCGCATTACTTTATTATATAATATATGTACTTTACTTCCTCAATTATTATCTAAATTTACTTGTGTTATTTATAAAACATATAGACTGAGTAATTTCCATTAAGGATATTTATTGGAGTTTTATTTAAGTTTATCACATATAAATATATTATTTTTAAAAATAATTTACTGTTAAGGAAACCCCCCCAAAAAAGGCATATCATTTGCTTATAACATAGATTGGTTGGAAGAGCTGTAGCGGTTAAATAGATGTCTATGATTTTCTTTTAAAAATCATCTGTATTCTTGTTTTTTCACCTTTCCTCCAACCATGAGTGTTGTTAATGTCCCATTATTTTTGAATTTATTATTTTGGTGCTATATTATTTATGGTGCTACATTATCAAGTGTTGATGTTTGGAAAAAGTGCTCTTTCTAAAATAAATTGGAAAATTAAAAATTTTATTAATTTTGGAATATCTATATATATAAAGAGCCAGGGTCTTAACATTCAAAATGACTGAAGGCTCAACTGAATGCCAGGCTGTGAGCATAGCAGGGGAGTGGGTTAAAATGCTAACCTCTCAGAAAGAGAGAGAGGCAGGACTGATCAGCAGCGACAGCAGCTGCTAGCAAGGCCCAGAGAGAGAATCAGGGTGATCAGACCTAAGGTGGGGGCTGATGAAGGGTTTTAAGGGCAATAGCTGTTTGGTGTAAGGTGTAAGAAAGTGATTCAATTTTTTAATGACCAGTTTGGCAGTATAGTCCATAGAGCTGGCTATACATCCAGATATAGGAATTATGTGTTTTTGTCTGCCAAGAGCATCTCCTTCTTCTGAAAAAGGCTTCCCACCCACATTTAAGCAATCCTATTCTATATAATCTATCTATACTAATAAAAGGGTAATATGCTAATTAGACCGGGTCAACCAGCCATCTTCCAGATGTTCAACTTCCTTTCAGACAAAGCCATGGTGGTGGGGGCTGAGGCAGAAGCAATTAGGGGCAATCAGGCCAGCAGGGGAGGGCAGTTGGGGGAGAGATCAGGCCTGCAGGGGAGGGAAGTGAGGGGCAATCAGGCAGGCAGGCAGAGGGGTTAGGGGTGATCAGACAAGCAAGTGGTTAGGAGCCAGTCATCCCAGATTGCAAGAGGGATGTCTGACTGCCAGTTTAGGCCCAATCCTCATGGGATCGGGACTAAACCAGCAGTGGGACATCCCCTGAGCGGTCCCAGATTGGAAAGGGTGCAGGCCGGGCTGAGGAACCTCCTTCAGTGCACGAATTTCATGCACCAGGCCTCTAGTATATACTATAAATATTTAGTGAGTGCTACATTTTTACTATAAATATTGCCTTCAAAATGTACAAAAGGTTTACCTTTTACTTTTATTTCTAAGATATATGATTTGTTTTAGTCTTAATTTTCTAATAAATAATGAGCAATTAATAAATAATAAGCAATGAGCAATTAAAACACATATAAGACAAAGGAGTACTATTTATTTACTTATATTTCCCTTTCTTAGGATAGTGCCTTATAAAAATTAATAGAGAGTGCCATATCTTTAACTTTAAGCAAAAATGCAGAAAAAAATTAAATGTGTTTTAAAGGATAGTTAAATAAAGAACCATGCCTGTCCTGATGGTCTTCCCATGACTGTACATGAACAGTCAGATTGGCTCTATGATGACTGAAAATGAGCATGGATAAATAAACCTTTCTGATAAACTGCCTTTGAGATAACAAACAAATAAACAAGAAAAATATCTACTTATTCAAGAGACTTAAATCTGTTCCTTGCACTTTATTTATACCAGAGGGAAATTAATCTGAAAATGCCCTAATTGGAGAGGGGGTGGGGTAGAGAGAAAAGATACTATGTGATTGAATGAGAAATATTTTCATCAACTTGGCAGTGAATTTTACAGGACTGCTTTTTAGAGCAGTCTTCAATATAAACCAATGAGTTCAAATAAAAGTGCAAACCAGGAAAGCATCTTTATGAGAATCCAATACATACAGTACGATCAAGTGTGGGTCTGAGGGTCCAGAGTATTCTGGTGAGAAAGGCTGCCTGAGGCTTATAAACATATAACCTGCTGGACTTGGTCTATAAAACTGAGAGAACTTGATTTCCCTGGAGTCAGTCAGAACCAAGGCCTCCCAAGCCACCTTCCCTAGACTCTTCCTCAGGTGGTGCTGTTACAGAATCTCTCCCAGTCAAATTCAGGTCCTTCCGGACAAGGATACATTATTCTTGGCCAAAATGACGTAGGCACCAGTGAGCTGGATTATCCAATCTTTGGAAGGTTTATGGGTGAGAGACCCCAAAAGAGGAGTAGGGCAGAGACTGCAAACAGATAGTTCAGGCTGTAGATGAGTCCTTGCCTGACTACGATGAAGAGTTAGTGAAAATATTGTGACTGCCCCAATGTTTTACTTCCTCTCTACAGTTCATTTACAGAAGGGAGAACTGTCAGAAGTATGAGCAGTTTCCCAAATCTTGTAGGAATTCAAGCTGCTCATGAACATGAGGTCAGATATCAGGCAGGGGCTTTTTGTAAAAAACACAATAAGGATTAGAGTTTGGTACAGGGGTTTTATCATTTGTTGGTTTTACTTTGCATTATTTCTTGAAAATGCCTTATTTGATAATCCTTCAAGTACTAAAAAGTTACTAAGTTGTTTGTTTTTTTGTTTGTTTGCTTTTTGCTTTATCAAAGATCCTAAACATGTCTTCAAAAGCTTGTTTTGGCCCTGCCAGCATGGCTCAGTTGTTGAGTATCAACCTATGAACCAGGAGGTTGTGGTTCTATTCCTAGCCAGGGCACATGCCCGGGGTTGTGGAATGGATCCCCAGTACGGGGCATTCAGAAGGCCCACACTGATGTTTCTATCTCTCCCTCTCTCATCACTATCACTGATGCTTCTATCTCTCCCTCTCTCTTCCTCTCTGAAATATATAGATAGATAGATAGATAGAGAGATAGATAGATATATATTGAAATACTATTCAGTCATAAAAAGAAGGAAATCCTGCCACTGAGGTGGACCCTGAGGATATTATGCTAAGTAAAATAAGTCAGAGAAGACAAATACTATATGAAATCCCTTATATGTTGAATAAAAAAAAACAAAAACAAAAAGCCACCAAACTCACAGAAAAAAAAAATCAGATTTATGGTCACCAAAGACAGAATTAGGGCTGTGGGAATTGATGACGGTGGTTTTAAAAAGCACAAACTCCCAATTATAAGTACTGGGGATGCAATGCACAGAGTGATAACTATAGTTAACACTGCTGTATTTGAAAGTTGCTAAAAAGTATATTCTAAAAGTTCTCATCCCAAAGGAAAAAAATGTTTTTGTTACTACATAAGGAGATGGATAGTAACTAAACTTATAGTGGGTCTCACAATAAATTCACATATGGCAAGTCATTCTGCAGTACACCTTTACTCACACAGGGCTGTGTGTGAGTTGTATGTCAGTAAAACTGGAAGGGAGAAAAGCACCAGAAAGAAAGCCACTCCCTTGTAGCCTGGGGTTGTCGTGTGATCAGTTTTGGCAAATGAGATACAAGTAGAAATCTACTAGATGGGATTTTTAGAAAAGTTATTATAAATAGATATATCTCAAGGTCCATAAATAGATATAAGTATATATTATAAAACAATTAGATTTTGTTTTTAGAGTAGTTTTAGGCTCACAGAAACATTGAGTAGGAAGTGGAGTTCCCATTTACCCCCTTCCCTCACACAGGAACAACCTCCTCTTATTGATTCAGCTTGTTTTTTGAGCAGGATGCAAGGGGGATTTCTTTCCCAGGTTTTTGTCCAGATGGATTTGAAGAATGAAGCCACAGACAAAAGATGGTAGGTGAAAAGTACTGAAACTTTATTGCAAGCATATACTACCTCTAAAACCTTACCTCTAAATTCTAAGCCTAAGACTGTCCCCCTTGGCACAGGGAGACAGAGGGGTCACCTAAGAAAGGTGTCCTCTGCTTTCTCTGAAGCCTTATTTATTCTGGAGACCCTCCTTCTCTACC
>NW_006283544.1:4124911-4128269 GCF_000327345.1 Myotis davidii
TATCATTGGTTCACTTGATTTTTCTGTAATTTTTCTACATTCTATAAATTTTCAACAATTACAGATTGAATTATTGGATGCAGTAGGTGGGAGCATTGCCAGCTCTGTCAGCAGGTGCAAGCAGCAGCTGCTACCCCAATTGTCCCTCAGGAGCTGGGGGAGGTGGAGAAGCCCTCAGGGGTGATTGTGCCAGCAGCTGATGGTGCCAAGTGATGAGGACTGGCATCGGGAACCAGCAGCAGGTGTGAGGGGTGGCGCCTGTACCCACTGTTGGTGTGAGTGCAGCCAGCACTGTCAGTGGGTGAGTGGAGGCTCCAGCACTTTCAGCAGGTGCAAGTAGGGTTGTCACCAGTAGTGGGTGCGAGTGGTGGCTGCTGGCCCAGATCTCCCCTCAGAAGCAGGGGGAAGTGGAGAAGCCCTGAGGGGCGATTGGGGCCAGCAGCCACCACTCGCAACCACTGAAGGTGCCAAAAGATCAGAGTCAGGTCCGGACGCCAGCAGTGGGTGCAAGTGGTGACTTTGGCACCTGCAGCGGGTGCAAGCAGGGCCAGCGTCAGCAGCAGGTGCAAGCCCCAGGCGGGATCACTGCACACTGGAGCAAAGAATTTTCAGTAACCATCAGAGGCTCGCCCCGATAAGAGCAACTGGTGCCCCGCCTTGGTCTGGTGCCCCTGTTCACCTGCTACACCATCCCACTGCAGCTGATGCCCACCACATTCCGTGCACACCACCTGGGGGTCAGTGCAAGTCAGTGATTTGTTGTTCAGCTGTTCAGTTGTCTGGTTGTTGCATTGTTAGGTCTATTTGCATATTACCTTTTTATTATATAGGCTTTATATGTAGAACTAGAGGCCCAGTGCACAAAAATTTGTGCACTCTGGTGGGGCTGTCCCTCAGCCCAGCCTGTGATCTTCTCGCAGTCTGGGACCCCTCAGGGGATGACCACCTGCTGGCTTAGGTCCACTCCTTGGGGGATTGGGCTAAGCTGGCAATCGGACATCACTCTGGCAGCCCGGGAGCCCTTGGGGGATGTCTACTTGCCAGCGGGGAGTAGGCCTAAGCTGCAGTCAGACATCCTTAGCGCTGCTGAGGTGGCGGGTGAGGCTCCCACCACCACCACTGTACTGGCAGCCATCACCGAGTCTTGTGGCTGAGCAGAGCTCCCTCATGTGGGAGCGCACTGACCACCAGGGTGCAGCTCCTGCATTGAGAGCCTGTCCCCTGGTGGTCAGTGTGTGTCATAGTGACCAGTCATTCCTATTCGTTCTGCTGTTAGGGTCAGTTTGCATATTACCCTTTTATTATATAGGATAGAGGCCTGGTGCATGGGTGGGGGCCAGTTGGTTTGCCCTGAAGGGTGTCCTGGATCAGGGTGGGGGTCTCATTGGGGTGGCTGGCCAGCCTGGGTGACGGGCTGATGGCTGTTTTCAGGCTGGTCAAGAGCCCCCCAGTGGGGACCCTCACCCCATGGAAGTTTGGCCAGACTGGGTGAGGGGTGATGGCTGTTTTCAGGCTGGCCACACCCCTTTGGGTGAGGGGGGTCCTCACTTGGGTGCCTGGCCAGTCTGGGTGAGGGGCTGAGGGCTGTTTTCAGGCTGGCCAAGCCCCCTGGTGACGGAAGCTCCCAGCCTCTCCTTTTTTTCTTTTTTCTTTTTTTTATTTTGGGATTATTTACCTTCTACAATTGAAACTTTGTTGCCTTCAGTGGAGCTCAGAGCCGGCCGGGAAGCTTGGCTTCCTCCATCACTGGAGCAACCAAGCCTCCTGCTCGCTCCAGCTCCGTGGCTGCCGGCCACTATCTTGGTTGGGTTAATTTGTATATAGTCACTCGGATTGGCTGGTGGACATAGCTTAACTTTGTAGCGAAGGTGCGGTCAATTTGCATGTTTGTCTTTTATTAGATTAGATATTATATATACATCTTATATAATAAAGAGCTAATAGGCAAATGGTTGTCATGCCCTCACCCTGTCATGATGTAATGGCTCAGACACTCAACACTGGGGAGAGAGGAATGGGGACCAGCCACGCACAAATGAGCTCACAAGAGAGAAATAGGGACAGCCAGGCTGTGGCCTGGGAGAGGGACAAGCCTCCTGCCCTGCAGTCCCAGGTGCCAGTGGCTGCACCTGCGCTTGCACCTGTGGCCTGGCCTGGGAGAGGGATAAGCTGCACACCTCGTAGTCCTGGGCACCAGTGGCTGTACCTGTGCCTATGGCCGTACCTGCGCCTGTGGCCAGGTAGAGGGACAAGCCACACACCCTGTGGTCCCAGGCACCAGCAGCTATACTTGTGGCCCAGGAGAGGGACAATCCACATGACCCAGGGTCCCCACGGTCCTGGATCCCAGCAGCTGCACCTGTGGCAGGGGAGAGAGACAAGCCGCCTGCCCTGTGGTCCCCAGCACCAGCAGCTGCATCTGCACCTGCAGTCCAGGAAAGGGACAAGCCACACACCCGAGGTCCTGGGCACTAGTGGCTGCAGCCCGGGTGAAGCCACCTCCCCACAGCCCCCAGTGGATGCATCCAGCCCAGGTGAAGCTGGCCCAGGTCCTGGGTGCCTGGGGCTGCCCAGAGGGAGGGAAGCCCAGGTCCCAGGTGCTGAGACCCACCAGAGAAGGGAATCCTGGGTCCCGGGTGTGGGGCAAGTCAGAGGTGGTTAGCTGTGATCAGGCCAGCAGGGGAGCAGTTACCAGCAATCAGACCAGTAGGGGAGCAGTTATGGGTGATCAGGCAGGCAGGCAGAGTTGGTTAGGGGCAATCAGACAGGCAGAGGTGGTTAAGGGTGATCACGCAGGTAGGCAGGTGAGTGGTTAGGAGCCAGCAGTCCTGGATTGCAAGAAGCAGTCAGAAATCCCTTGAGGGCGTCCCAGATCAGAGAGTGTGCAGGCTGGGCTGCTGAGAGACCCACCCACCTGTGCACGAATTTTGTGCATCGGACCTCTAATATATAGTGAAAATAAGTGAGGTCATGTTTTAGTAACAGTCCCCCTTATTAGCACTTAAAATAGTTTCTCACACACAGGACTCACATTATTTGGTATAATGTCATTTTCAATCAAGAATCACAGCTGAATCTTCAAACTCTTGATTGTCCTTGACAGCTGTGTCCAAGAGAAGATTCTCTGTGTGTGTCTGTGTGTCTGTACACATTTTGCTCCAGTTCCTTCATTGTCTTTATCAGGATGGCTCATTTGAATCACCAAGTTTGCCAATACTAGGAATAGAAAGTTTATTTTGAATAATATTCTATAGAGAGAAACATTTCAACCCATTCCTTGATAATACACTGCACTGCAGAAGAGTTTACATTTCTTGGAAAAAAATATCCAAAAGTGCAACATTAATGAATATTTCTA
>NW_006283544.1:4129316-4130181 GCF_000327345.1 Myotis davidii
AAAGAAAACTCACCCAGGCCTTTAACTTAATTCTGAACTTGTACTGGAACTATATTTCAAGTCTTACTATTTTATATTTGACATTTTTTAAAGTTTCTTTATGTAATATTAACTGTTTACCAGTGTGGTCCATTTTATAAAAATACTAGAGGCCTGGTGCATGAATTCGTGCATGGATGGGGTCCCTCATCCTGGCTGGCGATTGGGGCTGATCGGGGGGACAGCTGGCTGCGGGGAGGAAGGTTGGCCAGCTGTGGGAGATTGGCTATGAGAGCACACTGACCACCCAGGGACAGCTCCAAAGTTGAGTGTCTGCCCCCTGGTGATCAGTGCACATCATAGTGACCAGTCGACTGGTCACTTGGTCAACCAGTCATAATGGTTGCTTAGGCTTTTATATATAGAGACTCTGGGAAAAGGAAAACTACAGAGTTTTTTTTGTTCGTTTTTTAAAGCAGGGATTGCCCTGCATCGTGGTTGGGAGAGAGTGACAAACAGGCAGAGCACACGGTATTTAGGTCGGTGAAAATGCTCTGTGTGTTTTTATAATGATGGATTCAGCATGTACCACAAGAGTAAACTCCAAGGCAAAGGATGGCCTTGGGGTGATTATGATGTGTTAGTGTTGGCTCATCAATTATAACAAACATACTGCTCGGTGGGGATGATGATGATGAGGGAAGCTATGCACGTGTGTGAGAAGAGGGCATATAGAAATATTGGTGCCTTCCTCGCAATTTTTCTAGGAACCTAAAACAGCTCTAAAAACAAAACCCCCACACTAATAAGCATGTAACTGAAATGCTAACTGGAAAATAATAAAGATAGGATAAAATAATTTTCTTACTTTTTTTCTTTTATCACC
>NW_006283544.1:4148161-4150093 GCF_000327345.1 Myotis davidii
AGAAAGTTTATTTTGAATAATATTCTATAGAGAGAAACATTTCAACCCATTCCTTGATAATACACTGCACTGCAGAAGAGTTTACATTTCTTGGAAAAAAATATCCAAAAGTGCAACATTAATGAATATTTCTACCCATTGTTCCTTACCACTCTTTTATTCTCAGTAGTTTCTTAATTTGCCTGTCAACTTCATATAACATAGCATTTTTTGTATATTTGAAAAACAAAATCTAATTTATTGACTACAAAGAGAGTAAGCTCTTTGTTTTACTCATTTAGAATTTTAATTGTTCTATTTTCTTGATTCTAAGTGATGACCAGAGTTTGCTTTCTAGTATTTCTTGTAGAATTTTTTTATAGAGTTTTCTGTAGAGTTTATTTAACCTGAAATAAAATAAATGCCTAAATGTAAGTTGGAAACTACCTAAGGTTTCCTAACTTTTATCTCAGTATTTGTTGGGGCCTATCACCATTAAAAACAACAGCTACTATGATAGTATGTTGCTGTTTAATAAACACTGGGGTTCTTGGCATTTTACTGCTTGTTTGCAAATTGTCAACCCTTTTCTCTCTGGTCATTTTTTCTTTTTAAAATACAGATACTGAATCTTAGTTTTGCTATTTCTATCTTTCTTGCTTGTTAACATTTCACATATGCACCACACTTCTGAAGGTGTCTTTTTGAAGTTTATCTGATACTAAGGAATGTTTATTCTTTTATTGGAGCATTGATAAAAATATTAAATAAGAACCTAGGATCATCCCTGCTGGATTTGTAGGGTATTTCATTGTTGTTGTTTTTCTCTTCAGTTTGACCCTGATTAACAGCAATGTGAAAAAGGAATATAATATTGTCTGGTATGTAGAAAAGAGTGAAAAATTATGGTATTGATTTTGTTATAATCACAAATGTTTTTTACAGAATGAGAAGTTTGTTTAATATATCTACCAAGAGCAATGTGTTCAAATGAAGTGATTTATTTACATTAGTGTTGCTTTGGCATAATGTAATTACTCAAAGTGTAATCCATACATAAATCAAGTTAATTAATACCATAAAACAATAACCACAACGATTCCAATTTTTCCAGCAATCTTAATCAATAATATGAAAATGAGAAAATAAATGAAAGTACAAAACCAGCCTCTGTCAAAAGTAAGCAAGCATAGTAATCCAAAAAATCAATTACCATATAAACATGATTTATTTAGTAGGTGACATTTCATTATTATATTTGTTTAACTACATAAAATTAATAGTGATTGTAAGTAGAGTGATTGAAAATAAAAGTATAAATATATAAATAAAATATGTTATTTAAGTTCTTAACTGGTACAGAAAGAAAGAAAGAAAGAAAGAAAGAAAGACCTCATCCTGGCTGGCGATTGGGGCTGATCGGGGGGACAGCTGGCTGCGGGGAGGAAGGTTGGCCAGCTGTGGGAGATTGGCTATGAGAGCACACTGACCACCCAGGGACAGCTCCAAAGTTGAGTGTCTGCCCCCTGGTGATCAGTGCACATCATAGCAACCAGGCATTCAGTCATTCGGTCTTTCGGTTGCTTAGGCTTATATATATATATAGACTAGAGGCCCGATGCACAAAAATTTGTGCACTCGAGGGAGCGGGAGGTCCCTTAGCCCAGCCTGTGCCCTCTCGAGGTCTGGGACCCCTCGGGAAATAACGCCCTGCTGGCTCAGGCCTTCTCCCGGGTGGCAGAGGGCAGGCCCAATCCCTAGGTGCAGCCCCTGGTCGGGCTCAGAGCAGGGCCGATTGGGGAGTTGGGGCACCGCCCCCTGTTCATGCACAGATAAGGGTGGATTGGGAGGTTGCGATGCCACCCTCAGTCACGCTAAGGGTAGGGCCGATTGGGGGGTTGGGGCGCTGCCCCCTGTCACACACAGAGTAGGGCCCATCAGAGGGTTGAGGAG
>NW_006283544.1:4150594-4153408 GCF_000327345.1 Myotis davidii
TCAGTGTGTGTTATATCGACCAGTCATTCCCAGTCGTTATGCTGTTAGGGTCAATTTGCATATTACCCTTTTATTATATGCCTGGTAGATGGGTGGGGGCTGCCTGGTTTGCCTTGAAGGGTGTCCCAGATCAGGGTGGGGTCCCCACTGGGGTGCCTGGCCAGCCTGTGTGAGGGGCTGAGGGCTGTTTGCAGCTGGTCACACACCCTTCAGGGTGGGGGTCCCCACTGTGGTGCCTGGCCAGTCTGAGTGAGGGGCTGAGGGCTGTTTTCAGTCTGGGGATGACTGAAGCTCCCAACCGCTCCTTTTTTCCTTTTTTACTTTTTTTTGTTTTAATTCTGGGCCAGCTTTAGTTGAGGCTTGGCTCCAGCTCTTAGGCCTCCGCGGCTGAAAGTAGGTTTCTGGCCTTTGCTTACAATGTTTCGATCATGTTGGCTGAAGGCGGTATTTGTTTCATGGTTTCTTAAACTGCAGGCTCAGAGGCCTGCAGCCGCAGGTTGGGAACATTGGTTTCCTCTGTCACTCAAGCAAGCAAGCCTACAAAAAAAAGGCTGGGCTGAGGTACACTCCCCCCCTCCCCAGGGCACAAATTTTTGTGCACCAGGGCTCTAGTCTATAATAATAAAAGTGTAATACGCTAATTAGACTCAGACAGCCAAACAACCTTCCAGACATCCTTCCGGATGAAGCTGGGGCTGTGAGGGCCAAGGCAATCCACCACGGCTGCGAGGGCCCATTGCAGAGCCCTGGCCAGTTGGCTGCCATCAATTGCAGAGCCCTGGCTGGTTGGGCAGGACCTCCCTCTGTGGGCATGGATCTGGGAGCCCTGTGATCCATCGACCCACACAGGGAGGCCCAGGCCAGCCAAGCAATGGCACCCATGCCTTTTGCCCACAGAGGGAGGCAACTGGTGGTGGAATGGGGGCAGCACTGCACAGATGGCAAGCAGTGGCAGCCTCAGGGGTGGGGCCAGCTGCCAGCAACAGGGGTAAGGAAAGCCTCGATAGGCCCCTGTCCCTGCCAGCCACACAGAGAGAGTCAACCCCAGTGGGCCTATCTGGGGACAATGAGCAGCCACCCCCCACCCCACACCGAATCTCCTCATTGTGATCCCCGGTGGCATCCCTCTGTGTGAGACAACCCTGGCAGGCCTATCTGGGGACGGTGAGCAGCTGGCCCTTCCCTAAATCACCCCGCCGCTGTCACCGCCCATGGCCTCCCACTGCAGGAGGCGATCGGGCCGGCAATCAGGGGATGGTGTCAGCCGTATCGCTCTCCCATCACGCATTTCATGCACTGGGCCGCTAGTTGTAAATAATGCTGCTATGAACATAGGGGTGCCTATATTCTTTCTGATTGGTGTTTCAGGATTTTTAGGATATATTCCCAGAAGTGGATTTCTGTGTCAGATGGAAGTACCATTTTTATTTTTTTGAGGAAATTCCATACTGTTTTCTATAGTAGCTGCCCCAATCTGCATTCCCACCAACAGTGCACTAGGGTTCCCTTTTCTCCACATCCTTGCCAACACTTGTTTGTTGATTTATGAATGTTATCCAATGAGATGATACCTCATTGTGGTTTCAATGTGCATTTCTCTGATGATTAGTAACATTGAGCAACTTTTTATATGTCTATTGGCCATCAGTAAGGAGGATATCTTACTCTTTGAGACAGCATGGATGGACCTGGAGATTATTATAAGTGAAATAAGCCAGTCAGAGAAAGACAAATATCACATGATCTCACTTATATGTAGAATCTAATGAACAAAATAACTTGGTGAGCAAAATAGTACCGTGGACATGGAAGCATGGAACAGACTGACAGATCTCAGAGGGAAGGTGGGAGGGAAGGCAGGGAGAGATTAATCAAATAACTTATAGGCAATATGCATAGCCCATGGACACAGATGATAGATGAAGGCCTGGGGTGGGGTGGGAGCTGGGTGGAGGGGGGCAACGGGAAGAAATGGAGCACATTTGTAATATTCTAAACCATAAAATCAATTTTAAAAAATTTAAAAAAATAAATAAGCTACCTACAAATATTAAGTTTAAATGGTACTCATGGTTTGTATCAGAAAGAAGGTTTTTGTGTCCTGTATTAATAACTAGTTTGTATTTTTTAAGTGCTTACAGATACCAGATTCAGTGCCAGCTGTTCTATCTTCATAATTATCCCATGAAGTTGTTATTATTATCATCACCGTATAAGATATGAGGAAATGTGAGATAAAGAGACCACATTTTGTTCATAAACACATCTAAAAGTGAGGCTTGTGCTAAGCACATTCAAGCTTTATTTGAAATATGGTTTTTGTACAAAAACTGGAGGGACTATGAAGATAGTTAAGGAGAACAAGGTATAACAAGGAAGCCTCCGTGATGATTTCAGCCTTCTCTGATACAAAACAGGTGATTCTCAGGAGATCACGAGGAAACCACTCAACACTTCCCTCTTCTGTCATTTCCAACTCCTGCCAGAAAACAATGACTCTTTCTCCTTGGGATTCCATATCTTAAGTCATTTTTTTCTCACTTGTGTAGACTGACAATGGACAAGCAGACTACTGAGCTCACTTTTGGCGGCCACTACAATACTGTGACTAGCAATTCCATTCATTTGTCAAATAGAATCTGGTTTAAATCTCAGACCTTTTTCAATTCACAGTCAAAACCTCTTGGATGGAGTAAAAGCTGAGCCTTGAGGAAGGACTCTGACACATTGCCATAAATATGTACCACAAATCACCCTCTTAGCCTTCTCCAAAATTCTGTGCCACCATTTACCCGAATGGCTACATCCTGCTGA
>NW_006283544.1:4153428-4166162 GCF_000327345.1 Myotis davidii
TCTAAATCCTTCAGAGATTACTAGACTCTGCCTCTGCACTGAAAGGGGGCACATATGCCACTGAGGGTCCCCAGTCAGGGTCAGGGCTTATAGATGAGAATAGTACATGGTATACTAACCCATCTTGTGGTGATTTCCTTGGTCCCTGAATATTTGTAAAAATAGGTACATTTGCCCTTAATTGGCACACTGACACATAGACTAAAAGTAATCCTATCTAATAAAGAGGGAAAATGCTAATTGAACCTCACGCCATCACAAAGATGGTGGTGCCCACAGCCAATTAGGAAGGAATATGCTAATTGACTGCCCCGCTCTCAAAGATGGCAGTGCCCAGTCCTGCTGGGGCGCCTGCCTCCGGAGTCCCCCAGTCCCCTCAGCCCGCCAGCCGTCCAGGGCCGCCTGAGGCTCAGGTAACCAGGGACGGCTGAGGCTTGCGCCGCCCGTAGTGGCAGAAGCAGAGGTGTGATGGGGGCATTGCCTTCCCCTGATTGCCGGGTCCCCTCCCACCCCTGAGGGCTCCCGGACTGTGAGAGGGGACAGGCCAGGCTGAGGGACCCCACCTCCAGTGCATGAATTTTCATGCACCAGGCCTCTAGTTATTGCAATAATTGTGCTATCAATATTTCAAAGTAAATGGTATCTTATTAGGGTAAATCAAGCAAAATATGCAATAACAATTTATATGTAACTACGTATCTTTATACAACAATAGTTAATAAATTCTGAAATTATTGACATGGTGACTTTTCCTTCTTGGTTCAATAAACAAAACTTTTTAAAGTTGTTTTTTCTCCTTATTATTAAGATAGCCCAAAAAATGAAAAATTTTCATACGATTTAAAACTACCATATATACCTCCAATCAGGTTGCTCCTCTAGAATTCTCTTTTAGATTATTTTAGATACTGTTTGCTCCTTCTGCTTATTCCCCGAAGTCCTACTTGTAACCTGCTTCATCACTGTGGCATTTAATTCGAGATTCCCATGAAGTTTGATGGGTTGTCCTAATCTCAGGAGCATCTTCCTCCTGTGCCGTAGCCAAGGGGAATTTTTGCAGTCATGTAAGTAAGACTGGCTCGATTTTCAGAAATCAATCAATGTGACCCACTTCTTTAAACGATTTAAAGGAGAAAAAAGACAAGATCATATCAACAGATGCAGAAAAAGCATTTGATAAGATTCAGCATCAATTCATGATAAAAAGACTCTTAACATTCAGGTTTAGAAAGAAGGTTCTTCAACCCTATAGGGGGCACCTACATGTTTCCAACAGATACCATAACAATGATGAAAGACTAATAGCTTCCCCCTCAGTTCAGGAGCAGGACAAGCATACCTTGTCTCTCTACTCACATTAACATGGCACTGTAAGTCTTAGCCAAGCCAATAGACAAGGAAAAGGAATTAAAAGCATAGAAATTAAAAGCATAGAAATAAAACTGCTCCTATTCACAGATGACATGATTTTCTATGTAGAAACTTCCAGGACTATATAAAACACCTCCTAGAATTCATAAGGGCACTTCAGTCAATAAATTCTATACTAATAAAAGCCTAGGTGGCCCTCGTGTGTGATATCATCACAAGATGTCCGCCACAAGATGATTGCCACAAGATGTCTGCACACACAGCAGAGGCAGGGCCCAGTGGCCGCTCCATGCAGTGAGGCCTAGAAGTCCTATGGCTCTGCATGGCGTGAAGGAGGGGGGTCCCAGTGGAGAAGGTGGGTCGTGGCAGGAAAGGGCAGTTGTGGGCGATCGGGCCAGCAGGGGAGGGCAGTTGGGGGTGATCAGACCGGCAGGGGAGTGGTTAGGGGCAATCAGATAGGCAGGCGAGTGGTTAGGAGCCAGCAGCCCCTGTGGGGATCAGGCCTAAACCAGCAGTCGGACATCGTTCTCTCAGGCAGACACAGCTGATTCTCACAGCCACTTGGCCTGGAGGTCAAATCCCCCCTGGTATTAGGTACAACAATCAAGGCTTAACTAAAAGACTGCGCACAAAGACCACTAGGGGGCAAATTTCATGCACTGGGCCTCTAGTAAGGCTATAAAATATAATGCTGACACACAAAAATGAGTTACATTTCTAAATCAATCAACAAATAACTCCAAAAATTAAAACTAAATATTTCAAATATCACAGAAGGCCTATATAAACAGAGAAAAATACCATGGAGAACTAAATATGGCAAAGATGTCAGTTCTTCCTAAACTGATTTTAGACCTCATGCAATACATATGCAACTATTAGCAGGATGTCTTTTTCAGATATATACAAACAGAATCGAAAACAAGGGAACTACACTTGCATGGTAACTTTGAAAACGAACAATGAAGTGGCACACTACCCAATTTTAAGAATATTTCACAATAAAGCTACAGTAATAATAATAGTGTGGTACTGGCATCTGGATAAGAACAGAGATGAAAGGAACAGAATAGAGTTTGAAAATACAAATAACTCCAAAAATTAAAACTAAATATTTCAAATATCACAGAAGGCCTATACAAACAGAGAAGAGTACCATGGAACTAAATGCGGCAAAGATGTCAGTTCTTCCTAAACTGATTTTAGACCTCATGCAATACATGCGCAACTATTAGCAGGATGTCTTTTTCAGATATATACAAACAGAATCGAAAACAAGGGAACTACACTTGCATGATAACTTTGAAAAAGAACAATGAAGCGGCACATTACCCAATTTTAAGAATATTTCACAATAAAACTACAGTAATAAAAATAGTGTAGTACTGGCAACTGGATAAGAACAGAGATGAAAGGAACAGTCCAGAGTTTGAAAATAGAGGAACACAATCATGGCCATTTGTTCTTTGACAAAAGTTTAAGTTTGGGAAAGTCTTAGCGCACTTGGCATAGCACTTCACTTGCTCACACAGCACTAGGTGGTGAAGCAAGCCTTCCATGTTGTCCAGCTTACCCTGGGACACGAGATCTCCATCTGCACGTCTCTAGATGATGTTTCTAGAGATGGTCCTGAGTAGTGATTCTATGGTTTCAACAGACTGTAATTAATTCAATTGATCCAAGAAGTTTCTGTGATCTCCATAAAGGCAACTCAAAAGTACAGTGAGAATTTTCATTGGAATAGCCTAGAATTGCGATAATAAGTATCAATTAGGAAATCTCATAAATGAAGACTCCATAATGTGATAGATCTCTGTAATAGTTGCAAACACACTGCTCCACCCTCACCCCCCATATTAGGCGGGAGTGGTCATTGGTCATACTTTGTTATGTACCAGCACAGGTCACATTCTGATATGTGTCTTAACAAAACAAAACAAAAAAAAAGTGGATTATCCATGTCTCTTTCCACTCCATGAACCTACATAAATTTTCTCCTGGATTTATATGTTTCCTTGGGAACTTGGAAGTGGGGAGAAGAAGATAGAAATTATGAAGAAAAAAAATGACACTGATAAGTTTGAAGTTTGTATTGATATCCTTGTAACCTCTGTTCAAATCTGTTTCCTTAGAGTTATGAGAAATAATAAGAGGCTGATATGTCTACTAAGGAATAGTTATTACTTGGATATTATAGACAATTTCTCACCAAGAAGGTTAAAGACTTAAAAGTAATATTTTCTTATGGTTAAATTTTATATATAGTAATATATATTTAGCTGATAGTTTATTTCATTGAAATTTACTACTATTATAATAAAAGCAAATCAATGTAAATTATTTTAGCTTAAGCTTAAACTTTTGTTTTAAGAATCAAAATATTAAACTGTGAAACAGTTTTTAACTTATAAGTGTATTAGATGACATGAAGTAACAGGTGTTTGGCCAATGTTTTGGAAAATTTGAATGCAGATTTTTGTATACACATTAGATTACAGTAAGTTAACAAAACTTTTCTTAAGCATGTTTTTGTTCTGCTTCCTGTATCATGAACACAATTAAAGTTATTTGATTAGGAACTTTTTACCTTTTCCAAAATAAATAATTAAATAATTAAATAATCTTTTAAAATTGTGCTTGTAAATTGAAATTTATTTGTAACTTACAATTTTGATCATACCATATATGACCACCAGATGGTGGTAGAAGATTGACTAATATTAAGTAGCATTTGTACATTCCAGTGTGCTTTGCAAATGTTTTAAATTTGGCTTCTTTCAGATCCCCTTTCCTGTCCAAGTGTTTTAAATAATTTCCAAATGACATGCAAATACAAACTGGTTAAAAAATAAGACTGAGGTTATTGGAATGTGAAGATTATTAGAGTTATAAAACAATAGCAGAAGGAATAATTCTCAGGATTTATATTTTTTAAAGCATAGATGAGTATTTATTAAGAAAGAGATTAAAAAGTTAGACAATCACTTGCTGAGTTTCATAAAAATTTACTGTTTACATATACTGTGTATATTCTTTATACTATGAATAACATAATTCTTCATAGAGGATAAAAGGATGTATTAAGTGGAAATAACGAGTATGCACAGATAAGAAGCTTGAAGTGATTTTAATGTTATATCAATGATTCAATATGCGGCATCACATAAATAATTGAGTGATACTTTCCAAGCATGTAATGGCTTTGCAGCATTTTCATATAAAGTGCAATAGACACTCTTGGCCTTACTGGGTACCCAGGGAAGAAACCTCAGGGAAAAGGCAGTAAGGGTCAGGCTAACATTTCCATGGTAGGCCATTGAAGGAACTAAATATGAATTTCATATTTTTTGAGTCTTCCACTCTTTTTAAGTTATTTCTCCTTTTCTTTGACACTTGACCGATAATTAATAATTAATTTACTCCATATTAAATTTTAATTGTTTTCATAGATCTATTCATACAAAATTTCAGATGTTTGTATTTTTTGTACAATGTAATATCTGAGGTTCTTTGAGGAATTTGTATATTTTCCAATAAAAGTTTCTTAACATACTCACTGATATATCCTCAAGAATAAAAGAAAAATCTAGAAAGAGTGGTTGTTTTTTAGTTTCTTCTTTTATTATACATTTTGACAAAACAGCATGGTATAAATTTTCAATAATTTTTTTTTCTATTCTATATGAACAAACATATTCACAAGTTTATTAGCTTCGGTCACTGATCACCTAACAAAGAAGTGGCATGAGGTGATAAAAAGTCAGGAATAGCCCTAGCTGGTTTAGCTCAGTGGATAGAGCCTCAGCCTGAAAACCAAAGGGTCCTGGGTTCGATTGCAGTCAAGGGCACAGACCTTGGTTGCAGGCTCCTCGCCAACCCGAGACCTTGTCAGGGCTTGTGCAGGAGGCAACCAATAGATGTGTTTCTCTCACATCAATATTTCCCTCTGTCTTTCCCTCTCTCTTCCATTTTCTCTAAAAAAAAAATAAAAAAAAAAATCAGGCATATTTTCAGGGTTTAGCACTTCATGTTGCAGCAGAAAAGAATGGTTTATTAGTGGTTCTCAACCTTCCTAATGCTGCGGCCCTTTAATGCAGTTATAATACATGTTGTGGTGACCCCAATTTCATTGTTACAAATTGAACATAATTAAAGCATAGTGATTAATAACAAAAATAATATGTAATTATATATGTGTTTTCTGATGGTCTTAGGCAATCCCTGTGAAAGTGTTGTTCCACCTCTAAAGGGTCGTGACCCACAGGTTGAGAACTGCTGGTTTATATAATTATTATACACTAGAGGCCTAGTGCACAAAACTTTGTGCACTTGGGTGGGGGGTAGGGGGGCCTTCAGCCCGGCCTGTGCCCTCTCACAGTCTGGGACCCCTCGGAGGATTTCCACCTGCTGGCTTAGGCCCGCTCCCCGGGGGAACGGGCCTAAGCTGCCAGTCAGACATCCCTCTGGCAGCCCAGGAGCCCTCGGGGGATGTCCACTTGCAAGAGGGGAGCAGGCCTAAGCTGAAGTCAGACATCCTTAGTACTGCTGAGAAGGCAGGAGAGGCTCCTGCCACCACCGCCTTGCTGGCAACCATCAGCCTGGATTGTGGCTGAGCAGAGCTCCCCCTGTGGGAGGGCACTGGCCACCAGGGGGCATCTCCTGCATTGAGCATCTGCCCCTGGTACTGGATGAAGGGCTGATGGTTGTTTGCAGGCTGGTCAAACACCCCAGTGGGGACCCTCACCCCATGGGAGAGTGGCCAGCCAGGGTGAGGGGCTGAGGGCTTTTTTCAGATTGTCCAAGCCCCCCCAATGGGGACACTCACTCCATGGGAATGTGACCAGCCTGGGTGAGGGGCCGTGGGCTATTTTCAGGCTGGCCACAGCCCCTTCAGGGTTGGGGCCCTACTGGGGTGCCTGGCCAGCCTGGGTGAGGGGCTGATGGTCATTTTCAGGCTCTGGCTGGCCACAGCCACAGGCTAGAATCAGGTATCTGGAATTTATTTAACTTCTATAATTGAAACTTTGTTGCCTTGGTCCCACTTGAAGCCTGGGTTGCTCCTGGCAACCCAGGTTCCCTGTCCCTCCTTGAGTGGAGGTCACAGCAGCTGGAAGCAGGTATCTGGGGTTTATTTATCTTCTATAATTGAAACTTTGTAGCCTTGAGTGGAGCTCAGGGCCTGCAGGGCAGGCGGGAAACTTGGCTTCCTCCATCGCCAGGGCAACCAAGCCTCCTGCTCGCTCCAGCTCTATGGCCACCGCCATCTTTGTGATGGAGGGATGGTTAATTTGCATATTACTCTTTTGTTAGATAGGATTCCTGCTATTTTATACCTGATTTCAATAAGAATGTGTTTAATTATATCTTAGTTTTAATTGGCATGTGAAAAAACGTATTTCTATCATTAACAGAGGACATAGACTTTGCCCTGCATTTCTCATAAAAACGTCAAGGAAGCAATAGGTGTTAAAATATAATATTTCATTTCAAACGTTCATGTTTAATTAGCTAGTTCACTGAGGGCTTGACAGCAATGTTACACACAACAGCCTATTAAAAATGAGATGGGTCTAGATTTAAGCCAGTTTCCCTCCATAAATGTAGAAGAAGTACTGAAATTTGCTTTGGGCACTCCCCACCTAACTAGCCTTCTGTCTTTCTTTTATTTTGTCTTTCTCCCATCAAACAATCTGGATGCTTTTAAGCCAGCAACATGATTGAGCCCCATATTTCTGCCTGCAGCTGTGCCCCAGTGACATTTTGTAATTTGAATCAGTGGCTTGTAATGCAGTCCACTGACCATTGGGCGTATTTCAGTCCATCTGGTATATATAAAGATAAAAATAATGTAATAATTATTATATATAATTATTTTAACTTTAAAAAGTTTATCTACCAAAATGCTTAGTCTTATTTCTGCATGGCAGCAATCAGCTTTGAGCTGAGTGGAAGCTGCCCTATTTAGACAAGTATGTGTGTTGTGTTCCTCAGGCTTCTACTTTATGCATTCCTGAAGATGGCCCTAAATGTCTGCTATCATTTGTTATCATATTAGTGCTGTTACTTTTTCCTAGAGGAGCGAATTATTTCTCTGTCCTCATGTCCCTGTCAAAAAAATGGGAAAATAAAAGATCAAGAAAACACACGGGCAAATGAATGAGAAACAGCTTATTAATTTGTGTAAGTGAACAATATTTCGGTGCATTTAATAGCAGGCTACCTTTCAGGCCAATGTAGGAACAGAAATCTGTGCCTCCTGTTAAACCTATCCAACCTGATACCATGCTTTAAAATTTGGCTAGTCCAGGACAAGTGAAATGTTTACATTTTCATTGAAAAAAATATAACTTGAATTATATAGTTTGAATATAATTAATAATTATGTAATTCTTAAATTGTTACTTGAAAACTCAAGAGTTACAAGAATATTTCTGTGTACTCCTTGCCATTCTTGACTATTTGTAAGCAACTATCTTTTCTCCTTCATATTTTAAGTTAATATACATGCATTTAAACAGTTGCTTTCTGAGTAGATTGTGGTGACCTTTCTAAAGTCACAACTACAATAGAAAATTTCAGATAAAATAGCAGGCCCCCGACCTTTTGTGAAAAAAAAAATATCCCCAGTTATGTCACAGACAATCACATCTCCAAGAATTTTTTTTAATGATTGTCTTATTATTGGAATCAGAAACATTTCTGAACTTCAACTAACCCTTCAAAATCCAATTTGAAGGTTATGTTTTTCTCAAAAGTTATTTATGTTTCACTTTCAAAAATTAGTTGTTCATAAGTTTATACCTAATTCTAATTATTATAAATTTTTGGTTATAATTACTTATTTCACTGTCCATCTCACATTTCACACTGTGAAATTTAAGAATTGAATAGAAAGATGCCTAAAATTACCTGTAAAGTTAATACAATCATGGCCATTTTAGCTATAACAAACAGAAGATTACAGGACTTACATTTTTTAGTTGTACCTATTACTTTAAGTCATGGACTGCGGTGTTTAAATGACCTATGCCCAAATTCATAGAGTTAATTGCAAATCCAAAACTTGGACTCAGGTCTCTTAATGACTTATTGGCTCACAGCATAATGTTGTGCTTAGAACATGTACCTCACAAATAAATACCATCCTGTGGTTTCCTATGGTTTACACACAACAAACAGAACCAGGTAACGACTACTTATCTTTATGAATGAATATGTTTCAGTGTTGTTTGGGTTACATTTGCAAGCATATACTACCAATGACTGGAGCAAGAAAACCCTACCTACAGATTCCTTCCCTCATCACCTAATATTTATTGGGTGATGCACTTCAGAGAAGGCCCGGTTCACTGCTTTGGTTCAGCACACTGTCTCCCTTTAGCACACTGCCACCCTTCAGCACACTGACTTTGCACCATTTGAACCCCTGTATCTCATTGATCGGAGTTCCGTATAAAATAGGTTTAAGGGTTCTGAGATGCAGAAAGATATAAATTAGATGAGTGCTGCCTCCGTGGAGCAATGAAACAAAAGCTATTTAACTCTGGCCTTTTGCTGACCTTTTGATCCTGCCTTTGCAAGGAACTGCACTCCGTCAGGGGACTGGTATTCCAAGTGCCATTGAAATGGGCCCAGGGAACCTTTTAATATTTCACTCCAACTGTTTTGCTAGCTAGTTTATATATACATCTCTCAAGGGCTGAGAATAATTTTATGAGTGATTTTTATGAAGGTGCATATAAAAATGTTTTTCTAACTTTAGTTTTCTTCTGATTGTTTTTTCTTGGGGCTAATAATACATTAAAGTCTACCTGCAAGAAAGAAAGGCTTTGCATGCCTGAATGGAGAAAATGTTTCTGAGATAAAAATAAGACTTCACAGATAGTTAACCTTCATTTTTTGATATAGAATATTAAAGCCCTTAATTTTAAGCATTACAATTGAAACCGGATCATAAGATTCCAGGTAAGATCATTTGAGGTTGATTTGTTTTAGAGAAACATGTGGTGATAAAAAAATGTATTTTAAAATAGCTGCCTCCATTATCAATGTTTTAATCATTAACGCCAATGTTTTTAGAGGCTTCTCTTGACATTTTTATCAGAATGTGGTCATAGCTGACAAATGGAAAAGGTTAAAAATCTAATTCCCCTGGATCAAAATTTTTAGAGAAAGGTATGAATTGCCAAATTGTTAAAAGGATTTTTAACATTAAATTACAAACACTATGAAAACAATTTCATATGACAGTTACAAGGGGTGATTGCTGTTTTTAATACTAGAAACATTATTTATCCCCTAAAAATGATCCATATTACACAACATATAATTATAGTATGAGTCTTCAAATGAACAATGCAAATTAGAATAGGTATATAATTCCATGTCTCCAAATAAATTATTAATGTAGTAAAATTCAGGAAGGCTTGTTTGGATCCAGGAGATATTACACACAAAAAAGCATTTTTTGTGTTTTTTTCCAAATTAATTTCTCTGCTACTCTTCAAAAATTAACAAAGCCCAATTTTAAGGAATGCAGATCAAAGAATAAAAGTAACCTAGAAATTTTTCCTGATTTTTCTCATTGATTGTGGCACGCTTTTTTTGAGTAAATCAATTGAAATCGAATGCTTATTTGTTATGCAATTCAATTTACCAGCATATGTAAGATAAACACTAACATTTCCAATGTTGATATTTATGCCAGTGGTTCTCAACCTTGGCTGCACATTAGAATTACTTGGGGATCTTTTTAAAATCCTAACTTCTGGGCCTCATCCTCCAGAAATTCTATTTCTTTGTTACTAATGTTGTGGCCCCACCCCATAACAAAGAAACAGAATTTCCGGAGGATGAGGCCCAGAAATCAGGATCTCTCTCTCTCTCTCTCTCTCTCTCTGTATATATATATATACAGAGACATATATATATATAACAAAACCAACAAGCAAGTACTTGGCAGTGTAATATATGATAATGAAATCTGTGAGTACTATAGAAGCACATGGGCTAATGACTGCCTTGTATCACTAAAGGCACCAAGGCTGAAACCGGAAGGACTCCCAGGATTTCAGAGGGCCAGTGAGTGGGAAGAGTTTTTCAGGTAGGAAAACCAAAAATCAAAAACAGTAAGTGGGAAGAAACACAAATAAAAATAACAATGGTTTAAGTCTGGATTTTTATGGAAGGAGTATGAGGGCAAAAGCAAAGGCTAGATCACAAATGTTTCAGATGGACTTTAAGCAGGAGAGATTAATAGAATATGCAGGAGCTTCAGAGAGTGAGTCTTTTCATTCAGATGACAGACATGCACAGGTTCGCTTGTGCCTATGGTACACTTACTACACATGATCTTTGAATATTGTATTGGGATTGAGAAACACATATCTGTCCATCATTCTGAGTTGCCAGGTGAAAAAAGTCTCCCTTCAGGAGCTTGGTCCTAGGTCAGTGATGGCGAACCTTTTGAGCTCAGCATGTCAGCATTTTGAAAAACCCTAACTTAACTCGGTGCCGTGTCACATATAGAAATTTTTTAATATTTACAACCATAGTAAAACAAAGATTTATATTTTTGATAGTTATTTTATATATTTAAATGCCATTTAACAAAGAAAAATTAACCAAATAAATGAGTTCACGTGTCACCTCTGACATGTGTGTCATAGGTTCGCCAGGTTAATGTTTGAATGCTAGAAGTGATAAACAAAGAAAAATGGAAATGATAAACTAAAACTCTTTGTTTAAGAAGCTCAGCATGCTAATACTCACTTCAAAAAGAATATTTATATTTTATATTACTTTTTCTTATGGAAATACAGTGGTTCTCAACTTTCCTAATGCTGAGACCCTTTAATACAGTTCCTCATGTTGTGGTGACCCCCAACCATAAAATTATTTTCGTTGCTACTTCATAACTGTAATTTTGCTACTGTTATGAATCGTCATGTAAATATCTGATATGCAGGATGTATTTTCAGTGTTACAAATGGAACATAATTAAAGCATAGTGATTAATCACAAAAATTATGTAATTATATATGTGTTTTCTGATGGTCTTAGGCGACCTCTCTGAAAGGGTCGTTTGACCCCCAAAGGGGTTGCGACCCACAGGTTGAGAACCGCTGAAATAGAAGAACAATCAGAAAATAAATCTCCTTTACCTCCTGGAATCTATTTATTTTCTACATGAATCCTCGGTTATTCATGTTTTTATAATTATATAATGCATATATTATATGTATATATGTATGCATTTATATAGATAGATAAATAGAGATAGACAGAGAGAGAGAGGGAGGGAGAAAGAGAGAGAGAGATGCAGCATTTTATACAGATAGACTTCAGGAAGAAAAGACTTTCATTTAAATTAACTTATAGGAAGTAACAAATTATCAAATGTATTTTAGGGAAGAAAATACTGTAATTTTAAACTCTAATTGGCTTAGGAGCTGTAAAATGCATTCCTTTGAAATTGGTTTACAAAATGACATACCCCGCATTAGTGACAGTCCAGTGTGTACATTCAGAGAGCTGTCTGTATGCAGTTTTTTAGATTTTGTTTCACTGTATAACTTACAGCAATGTATTAGGGCTAGCTAGTGTCAGACAGTTTTGGTTTCACCTACAGCTACTTCTAACCTCTGTTTTCAAGACTAATGGAATCAGACAATTAACAACATTAGTGTAGTTGATGGTCTTGTCTATAGGAATGGTAATGGGCTTCAGAAGATTAATAGCATGAGTAGAGTTTTATAATGGAACATCTGCAGAATACCATTAAGCATATTTGTCATAGTAATTTATTTGTGGCTCCTATGAAAGAATCCTCAGTAACCAGCTAATTTTTGTACTGACCTAGTATGTATTTCAAAACCTGGTTTCCTCTTTGATATATGCGGTAGGATGCGGGCATTTTTATTTACCTTCTGAATAATTTAAATAGGACATCACTGACCATTATAGTAGTAACATTACTATTTCAATTCACCTGTATTGTGCCTTGAATTGAATACATTTTAATAGCAACCAATACACTTAACTAGCTAATTAATATCATTTATCAGTAAGAAAATTATATAAAAATATTAGTTCGTGATTAGTATTAACTGAACTAATATTTTAAAGTCTTTTATAATTTAACAAAAGAAATATACTTTCAAGATCAATTTTTTTTTTCCATTTCAAACTAGGATATGGATAATAGACACATTAATTATAAAAGTTCATGCAGCTTATATGGTCCTTTCAAGTTCAATGGAGTACAGTAATGCATGCTATCAGGAAACCCAGAATGGAAAAGTCTCCATTTAATTGCATCCCAAGTCATTTCTGATAAATCTTGTGTATGTGTGTGTATATAT
>NW_006283544.1:4166191-4167795 GCF_000327345.1 Myotis davidii
TCTGCTTATGAAGATCTGCTTCCACTTGAATCCATTATTTTTTCCCATTTCAGTTCCATAGTACAATTCATTTTAAATCAGCAGAGTAATGACTGAAGGTGAACAGAGAGCCTCATATATGAATACAAATAGAAATTACTTCCCTTGACTCTGATCTTTCCTTGGGTTCATATTCATGTCTTATCTAGAGAGAATAGGTACATTTTCCAACACCCTCTTAATGCTCCTGGTGGATTCCCAGGATGTATTATCTGGAAGGAGATACAGGAGCTGGGTCAGGCTTTGCAATGGTGGGTACCTAGTCATGAAGTACTAGCTGAATTTGTGGGGATGGTGAGAAATCCCCTGTGTAAGGCAAGTCTGTGAATGGTATTGGGGTCCAGCCCCAGCAGGTCCAGGGGTTCCCCATGGTGTGGACAGGGTCTGCGAGGAAGGAAAGACCTGGGGGCAGCCTTCAGGTGATCATCATTGCGAGGTTCCTCTTAGCCAGGTTCCTCTCTTTATTGTCCTTTTATATCTGTATTTATACTATTTGATCTTAATCCCATCCATTCTATTCCAAAGGTTAGTTTCTTATCGCCATTCCAAGGTTACTCTATTGTTCTATTAAGCTACAAGGAAGTGAAGGAGGTTATTCTAAGTAAAGATTATGTACCTAGTTAAAGTAATTAACTACCGGTCTGGCACTTAGTTAAGGGGTTTTACTGATAAAAATCCTCACCTGAGGAAACAACCTTTCTCAGAGAGGTGGTCCTGTTTAAAACACATAGCATTAAGAGGGGGAGCAAACATATTAAGAACAGTATGCCATATACGCCAGGTGCCTTGAAGCATCCCTGCAGCGACTGCGGATCGGCTTCCAGCAGAATGGCAAATTCAAGTGAGGATAACAGTACGGAAAGAATTTATGATAGAGAAGTTAAGATTATGAATATTGCTGTTTTACATGTGAAAGGGGTTTGATACTAATGGGAATTATTATAAGGTATTAACCGTGCTATAGCTATATGAGAATAAACTTGCTGAGAACAATTACCAAGAAAGATTTTAAGAAGCTTCTGATCACGAGACTATAAATAGGAGATGATGAGGGCCTAGGAAGGTAATAAATAAGAATTAAACTAGTAATTAAAGATTAGGAGATTCTGAAGCACTTACTGAGGTTGATTAGATGGGATTTGATGATGGGCAATGGAAAATAGCAGGGAGCTAATGGAGAATCAAAGAAGCTGTCCATTTTTCCAACGTAGGGGAGAGTGGGGTGATCACTCTATTAGTACAACTGAAATTATAGGTAAAGAAACCACTAAGTGAGAGAAAAATGTTTTTAGTTTTGGATTTCAGTTTGAGATCCCTTATAGAGCATTTAAGTAAATAGGAGGGGTTAATCCTATATGGCGATGGCATTTGGGATAACGATTTGGATCTCAATACAATTTAATCACAGGGTGATTGGATAATGTCACCCAGGGAGAACCAAGAATGAAAACAGAGGAGAGGGAAATTTCACTTTAAAAAGTGGGCAGAAGTGGAAGAACAGAAGAGACGGGAAAATTGGACTGGAATGCGTGGTGGCAAAATTGGACTGGAACGTGTGCGGCATT
>NW_006283544.1:4167950-4174545 GCF_000327345.1 Myotis davidii
CCTTTTCCTTCCGTTTATATAGGCTGCATATTTTTTGTGTGCTTTGATATCCCCTCTGATTGGTCACTGTCCCACTCAGATTGGTTTCTATAGCAACTCCAGAGCTCAGACCTCAGTGAAGTGAGGTTCCCTCCTTCTCTCTCTTATCATTTCCCTATTCCCTCTGGGCTTTCTTCTTCCCTCTCTGAATGAGGGGCTTCCTTCCTTTTATTCTGTAAAGGTATACCTTTCTGCAGCTCTCAGCTCCCTTATCTTATGGAAATGTACCTCCTGCTACTCACAGCTCCCTTATCTTATGGAAATGTACCCTTTGCAGCTCTGTAGCTCTGGACCCTTTAATTCCTAAAATTTTCTAAACCTGCCTATTTCACCCCTAAAAACTCCTTCCAGTTGTATAAGGCTCACAGATATTGAGGATGTAATGGTGTATTGAGGATGATAAAAAGAAGAAAAGGATATTTAGAAATAGTGTTAGTGAATATTGCTAGAAGCTTTAAATCCTTTAGGATAATTAAATAAAATATATTATTACCTTTTGGTTATAGCAATGTACAGGCAATTAGTCATTCAGAATTTTTCTGTCTTATGAGCTTTTAACTACTTTAGTATCCAAAAGAAAGAAAGAAACAGAAGAATATATTGATTTTACAAATAGCCACTATTTATTTCTTTCTCTCTTTTGTTTCCTAGCCACTTTTTATTTCTTTCTCTCTTTTGTTTCCCAAAGCAAACATATATTAATCTTCTAGCTCAAATAAAGTGAAATATTTGGGATAGTTTAGATAGACATAATTCTTACCCTACAAAGAACTTTGTTTTGTTTAAATTTAACTATCATTGTCCAGGACAATCAAATAATTTAAATAGTAATTGATCCCTTTGTGTATTATAGCTGACCTGATATTCATAGAATAGGAATGACAGAAAGAATAAATAGGCCATTCCCATGTACCTAAAATATGGCAGAGCCAAGCAATTTGTATGTATATTATATTGCCTTTTATGCTTAACAAAATTATTTAGTATCTTTATCAAACTAGCAGATGAAAAACTATCTAAAGTATAAGCAACATTTCAGAATAAAAACCACAGAATGTTAAGGAATAAGGGTAACCTGCATAATCAACTCCCCCAATCCTGAATAGGAGGCCCAGAAGGTTTACTTGTGAAGGGAATATATTTAATTATGAGTGAGAGTCAGGCATAGAACCCACTGCTACCCTTCATATGTCCTTATTCCTTTTAAAGAAAAGATGAAAAGTTTGATGTTCTGATCAAATAGTTAATATAACCAAATAATATTTTGCCATTCATTTCCACAACTGTGAATCATTTATGTCTTAAACATTTATATTAACTCTCCCAATATTAAACCAGACAACCAATGGGTCTGGGCTGCCTGTCACTATTTGAGCCAATTAAGCAGACATAGGGTTGAATCATATATGAGTATTTATTCTAATAATGCTGGCAGTATGAGAGATCAGCAGTTCATCTACAAAAATCTGCTGTGCACCCACACCCCCATAAACCAGCTGCTTATATGGGTAAAAGGACAGAGATTGCATGGGGAAGTAGGTAACAGGAATAAGAATGGGTATAATGGTTACAAATTGCAGGCAATGTGAGCTGGGGGGTTGCAAAGGGTCTGGGGGTGGGACTTGGGACTCCATTGTTTCCTTTCCACAAGAAGGTTGCTAATCTTTCCATGATAATAGCAGTATGGATACTCCCATCTCTCATCTCCTGGGGCTGCATTTCTAAGTTAGCTCCCAGGTCCCAGGGGCATACAACTCCCAACCAGGTTAGAATGTGCTTTCTTTAATCAGAATAAAACAATCATGATTAATAGAGCTTGATTAATATTTCTTCTAATTATAGCTAGTCCCCAACATTCTATTTCTGTCCCTAACAAATGTACTCCTTTTTTAAGTTTCTTTTATAACCCTCTTCTGAGGATATGTTTTTATTGATTTTCAGAGAAAGGAAGTGAGGGAAAAAAAGAAAGAAGGGAGAGAAAGAGAGAGAAACACCAATGTGAAAGAAATTGGTTGCCTACTGGGAATGGAACCTGCAACCTAGGTATGTGCCCTGACTGGGACTCAAACCTGCAACCTTTTTAATGTGTGAGACTACTCTCCAACCAACTAAGCCAACCAGTCAGGGCACGGACCCCATTTATAAAAGTAGTCTAATAGCAAGGTGTGATTTTAAAGCAAATTTAAATAGAATTATTGATCAGCAATGCCAGATTATCATTGATAAAATTTACTAAAGCGAGTATTAGAGATGAAAGGAGTTTTTAGGAGCAAAATAGGCAGGTTTAGGAAATTTTAGAAATTAAAGGGCCCATGGAAAAGGCACAGGCTACAGAGCTGCAGAAGGCATAATTCCATAGAAAAAGGGAGCTGACAGCTGCAAAAGGTACATTTCCATAGAATGAGGGACCTGGAAACAGAAGGTATTCATTTACAAAATAAAGAGAAGGAAGCCCCTCATTCAGAGAGGGAAGAGGAAAGTCCAAAGGGAATAGGGAAACAATAAGGGAGAAGAAGAAGAGAGCCTCACTACCTCACGTGAGGTCTGAGCTCTGGAGTTGCTATAGTAACAAATCTAAGGGGATAATGGCCAATCAGAGGGGATATAAAGGCAGAAAGCTCTACAGCCTATATAAACTGAAGGAAAAGGGACTTAGTGGGACTCTTTCACCCTCCCCACGTGGGAGTCTGTGCTTGTTTCTCAATAAAGTTCCACCTTTTACTATACCACCTTTCGTCCGTGGTTTCATTCTTCGACTTCACTGGACAAGCCCTGGAACCATCTTCCCAGAGGAACATGTGTTACAGTCCAATTTTCCCGCATCAGAGGTACTGAAGCATAGTAACCTCCATCTTGGGTAAAAACTGCTGTTTAAAATTTAACACTGCTATTCTGGCTTCTGTAAACATTTGCTTGCTTAAATAATAGAGAAAAATAAGACTGCTACCATTCCAGAGACGTCATGAACTGCATCCCAGACAGAGTTATCAGTGCTGGCACCAGGCCAGGCCTTGAGATATGGTCTCCCAGCCCTGTCCCAGCACACAAGACCTTTTCTCAGAAGGTCCGGAAGACTCATTCCAAATTTGGAAAACAAAGAACTGAAAAACATATAAATAGGAAAGACTTCCACCATATTGGGCCTCAGAATTTGAGAAGCAAGATTTCCTCTGGGCCCGCTAGCACTAGTGAAATGAAAAGGACTCCAAATAAATTTGGCTTATTGATTAAGGCGTCTTCTTATTAACAATATAACAGTACAAAGATAATTCTGTTATACTAAGCCTTTCAATACGGAGCTGGAGAGTTTATCTTAAAAGGTAAAGGTGCAAATATCATGATATAAAATTTCCCTAGAGTGCAGTGCTTGAGTCACCTGCTTCCAATAATAGCAGACCATACAATCTACCCACTGTCCATACCAGTGATGGCGAACCTATGACACGCGTGTCAGAGGTGACACGCAAACTCATTTTTTTGGTTGATATTTTCTTTGTTAAATGGCATTTAAATATATAAAATAAATATCAAAAATATAAATCTTTGTTTTACTATGTTTGCAAATATCAAAAATTTCTATATGTGACATGGCACCAGAGTTAAGTTAGGGCTTTTCAAAATTCTGACACACCGAGCTCAAAAGGTTCGCCATCAGTGGTCTATACTAATCCTTTCCTGTTATGGTCTCAGGATTCCCATAATATTTATGAATTTCTTGAAAGGAAAATTAATCCAGCTCAATTTTATATCAACATATGTTATAGTGAAGTAGAATTAACTACTTAAAGAAAAAAGAGGTCAGCCATGATAAATCATCCCCAAAACCAAGAATTGTCTTATGGTCTCCCTGTTTCAGAATAGTCATAGGCTGTGTCTCTTGCAGTAACCAATCTTTGAGGATGGACTTTTACTCACCAGTGTTATTGAGGAGAAAGAAGAGGCCTAGGTAATCAGGGATGGGACCACAGGACGGACAGGGGGTGGGGGTGGTAAGTGGAGCGTTGCAGACTCGGGCAGAATGCAGCTTGCTGACTGACCAGCTGACTGCACACTGTTCTGAGAGAAACCACAGATACAGAAAAAAATGACCTACAACTGGACCCAGCTAGGCTGGAGTTACTAAGGCAACCCAGCTGGGAAAGAAGGGTGTGCTTAAGACATATGAGCTTTAAAATGTATGGATATTACTAAGGCAGAATTTTTTGAAATAACCAATCAGAATCTAGGAAGACATATATCTACCCCTAGACCAGTGGTTCTCAACCTGTGGGTCACGGCCCTTTGGGGGTCGAACGACCCTTTCACAGGGGTCGCCTAAGACCATCCTGCATATCAGATATTTACATTATGATTCATAACAGTAGCAAAATTACAGTTATTAAGTAGCAACGAAAATAATTTTATGGTTGGGGGTCACAACATGAGGAACTCTATTTAAAGAGCCAGAAGGTTGAGAACCACTGTGGGCCTAGACAAAGAAGCACAGTGCCTTCTCTCTCTGGCGCACTGGGTTCCTGGCTCTCCTGAGGCAGGGGAATGCCCCCCTGCACCCACGTGGCTTATGGCCTATGGGTCTCCACACATGGACTAATGGACTTTAATTAGCTTGAATGCTGAACTACATTCAGCTATAATACGGAACGGAAGCTCTGGACACTGGCCTGCTTTTGGGTCTCCTGGAATCCCAGCTGCACCTTCTCTAGGACTGGTTTAAGTGGCAAGGGACTTTAGAATCTGAGACAAAGAAGCTTCACCAGAAACCCACTTTGGGCCCCCTCCCTGCTGCTCACTGATATAGGGAGTCCAACTTTTCCTCAATAAACTTAGCTTCCACTTACCTCTTTGTGAACTCATTCATTGATTTCACAGGACAATGAACCTGGACCCAAATAGAAATTTTGGCATCATCATAATTGCTGGATGAGCTCTGATTCCATCCAATCACACTACCATGAACTAAAGGGAAAATCAGGCAAGTATCATTTTAATTTCATATTCATTCGTTCTTTTTATCATAGGCATTAGAAAGCAGGAATTGGTTTTTGCCAATTCCCTTATACTACGCATCAACATTGCAGAGGAAACCCCAGGTGGTTCATGAAAGTGAGTTTGACTAGAAGACTTTAGGTTTGTTGAGCAGTGAGAGTATCAGTGAAAGTAGAGCAAATGGCTGAGATTCAGTTTTTCAAAAGTTACCATGCTGCCCTGGCCAGTGTGGTTCAGTTAGTTGAGCTTCTTCCTAGGCACCAAAAGGTTATCGGTTTGATTCCGGGTCAGGGCACATGCCCAGATTGTGGGCTAGATCCTCGGTAGGGGCCGTGTATGAAGCATCTGATCCATGTTTCTCTCTCATCAATGTTTCTCCCTCTCACATCCTCTCTCTCTAAAATCAATTAAAACATATTTAAAAAGTTAGCATGTGAGCAGGGTTAATGTAGAAATTGCAATAAAAATACTTCACATATGTATTAATAACTTAGTATTTCTTATGTAGTTATAATTTCTTTAGTTCATTCTAATCTTTAAAATTTGACATAAAGAGAACTCATATTAAAAGTGACTAAAAAGTAGTACATGGAGAATTTCAGTCCTAATGTTCTCTATTTCCTCTTGGAATTGACTCTGTGGGCGTGTGTATTCACTAGCAAGGGAGACACTTGCTATGTTTTTTGGGGGAAAACAGTATGTAAATATTGGCAAATATTTGAGACTGAATACTTGCAAGGTTTCTCAGGGTCCTGATACTCAGGAATCATTTCTGTTGGATAAATATTGAAATCATTCCAGGCTATTTTTGCATTAGAAGTTAAAATGAAAGTATAATGAGTAAAAATGTAATTTTCTTTCTGTGATTAATATAGCACTGAGATGATACAAACTTCTATTACAAAATAATGGCTAGCATAGATAGGAAAAATTGGGGGAAGATGATATTAAATCTGTAGGGTACAACAGATTCTTTTTGAACAACACTGAATGAAAATATTACAAGTGGAAAAATATATATATAATAAACAACATTACAAGTAATCTCCAGATTATCAAAAGCCAATGGTTTCATTATAGAAAAGAGTCAGTCTATGAAATGTTAAAATGACTAAATATAGGAAAAGATATTAAACAAGGTTATGAAATTTGCCTTCTCAATTCAAGAGCCATTATGCTAATTCCCATTTAATGTTTCAGTTTAATGTTTATTTTCAAATCAAGCAAACTAAAGAAATATAACATCCAAACCATTATGATAAAAATGAGATGGTTATCTCCAGCTTCTTGATAAGAGATTAGAAAGTCTGGTTAAATTTGTGTTAGAATTTAAACTCATATACATGTTAATGCTAGTTTTCTGTTGAATTTCTATATTAAAAAAATAAAATAGTTCAGTTCAAGCAAGTAACTTTTAGTATGAAAATAGATGATCAGACATTATTGCTACTGCTGGGAATATGCAGGGATTTAATTTGCTCATATCATGAAACTTAGATATGTCCATGTTATTTAGTTGACCTATAAGTATAAGTGCCTTCTTCCTGGAGGCACTTAGCAGCTGGTGCGC
>NW_006283544.1:4174571-4178327 GCF_000327345.1 Myotis davidii
CCTTCCAGGAGTGATCCTGAATTGGCAACTTGGAGTACAGCCTCTTGGAGAGTCAGGAGACCTGTAATGGGCTTTATGTGAGGAAGAAATAATAACTTAATGTGATAAACAAATGAGATTAAGGATTTTTGTTGCTGTTACTATAGCACAAACTAACATCTGTATTTTATAAGGTACCAGTTAATATTTTATAAAACATTTTGATGTAAAATTATATAACAAGTATAATTGAGAATATGCATGAGTTAAATACAATAGTGCCTGGATTATATATAGTAGATTAAAAAAATGTAAAGCACTTTCTTCCTGTATGAATTGATGTATATTAGACAGAGGATTACTTTTCTAGCATTTTAAATCTTTAAAGTAGTTTTCTATAAAATTACAGCATGATTAACATTGATGCTGTCCATTATTATTATAGACTAGTGGCCTGGTGCACAAAATTTGTGCAGGGGTGCAGGGTGTCCCTCAGCCTGGCCTGCACCCTCTCCAATCTGGGCCCCTTCGGGGGATGTTTGACTGTCAGTTTAGGCCCGATCCCACAAACCGGCAGTTGGACATCCCTCTCTCAATCCAGGACCACTGGCTCCTAACCGCTAACCTACCCACCTGCCTAATCACCCCTAACCACTCTACTTCCAGCCTGCTCACCCCCAACTGCCCCCCGCCCCCGCCAGCCTGCTTGCCCCCAACTGCCCTTGCAGCTGGCCTGTTCGCCTCCAACTCTCCCCGCAGCTGGTCTGCTAGCCCCAAACTGTCCCCTCTGCTGGTCTGATCACCCCCAACTGCCCTCCCCTTCTGGCCTGGTCTCCCCTAACCACCTCTGCCTCGGCCCCACCACCATAGTTTTGCCTGGAAGGACGTCTGGAAGGTCTCCCAGAAGGTCTCCTGGTCTAATTAGCATATTACCCTTTTATTAGTATAGATTATGTTAGAAGATCATTAGATTAGAACAATTTTTCTTTTAAGAAAGCATAAATAATATTCTTTTATAATTGCTATACCATAAATAACATAATTTATGTATAATTTTATAATTTATAATTTATGCAAATTAGAAATGATTGATTACTATAGTTGTACCTTGTATTTCAAATCGATAACTAGTAAAGAATATTCTTATATTTCTATTCATTAGGAAGCAGAGTATTTGAAAGTTAGAAAGGACAGCTATCATCTGAATATTAACACTGGCAAAGAAAATTTGCACCAGACAAGTTAAAACAGGCAAGAGAGACTTTATTCAAGAGTATTAAAAGAAGGGAGAGATATTGAACTCAATTCCACTGGGAAAAAAAATCAGGGGGATTTTAAAGGGCTGGGATGAGCTGAGGGGGAGAGTTTTCAAAGTGAGTAGGCCATCTGTTTGGTTAATTGGTGATTAATGAAGTTAGGTTCTGACCCTCTCACAGAGACTTAATGGAAGATAGGGCCCCTATCTTTCTAGATAATTAATTACATTACAAGATATGGCTATCAGCTCACACCTGTCAGAAAAGCTACTATCGATAAATCAACAAACAACAAGTGCTAGCCAGTATGTGCAGAAAATATAACCCATGTGCATTGTTGGTAGGAATGCAGAAATGGGGCAGTGACTGGTAAATAGTTGGTGTATCCTCAAAAAATTAAAAATGGAACTGCTCACCCTAACCAGTTTTGCTCAGTGGATAGAGCATCAGCCTGCGGACTCAGGGTCCAAGGTTTGATTCTAGTCAAGTGCATGTACCTTGGTTGTGGGCACATCCCCACTAGGGAGTGTGCAGGAGGCAGCTGATCGATGTTTCTCCCTCATCGATGTTTCTAAATCTCTATCCCTCTCCTTTACTCTCTGTAAAAAAAGTCAATAAAATACATTTAAAAAAATAAAAATCGTCATTCTCCCCTTTAAAAAAAATGGAACTGCTCTTTGACCAATAACTAGGAATCTAAGCAGTAACCTCTTTATGCATGGGACAAGCTTTAACTAACTGAGTCACACCAGCCAGGGCTACAGTTGTAAGGTTCTTAGATAAATTCTCTAAGGAGGTCAAATCTTGCAGTCTGAAAGTAACCTGTCAGGATGAAACCTATCATCTGAGGGGAATGTTATAATCATCCTGGTTATCACCTGTCTAATTTCCATTTATCATTCATTGGTAGTCTGTCTTCATAGATCCAATTCATGTACTCCACAGTAGGGACAAAATTATTTCACTCCCAATAAACCAGTCTCACCAGTTTAATCTTCACATATCATAAGGTTTGCTTAAACTATATTAGTGGAAAGAGAAACATAATTTATATGAAAAGTGATGAAGGCTTTTTCTATCAAATTAATATTTGACTATATATGTATTAAAATAGCCTTAAAGAAAATACATTATGTCTGAAATGCTATGATGTCTATAACTTCTATAGTGTGAATGTCCAGAAATATATAATCTCATGATAGATTGATGCAGCCCTGTAGAAAACAGTATTTTGTTTCCTCAAACAAACAAACAAAAAATGGAACTGCCATATGACCCAGCAATTCAACTGTTGTGAATATGCCTGAAGAAACCCAAAACACTAAATTGAAAGAATATAAGTACCCCTGTGTTCATTGCAACATTATTTGCAATAGCTCAGATTTGGAAGCAGCCCAAGTGCTCAGCAGTAGATGAGTGGATAAAAAAGCTGTGGCACATTTACACAATGGAATATTACTCAGCCATAAAAAAGGAGGAAATCTTACCCTTTGCAATTGCATGGATGGACCTGGAGACTATTATGCTAAGTAAAATGAGCTGGTCTGAGAAAGGCAAATACCATATTATTTTACTTATATGTGGAATCTAATGAACAACATACTAACAGGAGACAGAAACATACTTATAGATACAGAAAACAGACTGGCAGCTGTCAGGGGGGGAGGGAGCCTGGGGGGTTGGTTGAAAAGGATGAAGGGATTAACCAAAAAACACACAAAACAACAAACAACAACTCATAGACATGGACAACAGAGGGAAAGGGGTGTGGGGGGAGGTAGAAGAGGGTAGAGAGGAAATAAATGGTGATGCATAGAGACTTAATTTTGGATGGTGACCACTCAATACATTATAGAGGCACGAGCCAAGGAATGCAGATGATGTATTATGGAATCATACATTTGAAATCTATATAATTTTATTAACCAATCTCATCCAATAATTTCAATAAAAATATTTTTTTAAAATTCATCTTTATTGTTGAAAGTATTACAGATATCCCCCGTTTTTTTCCTCATTGACTCCCTCTACCCTGCACCAACCCCTCCCAGACCTTCACCACACTATTGTCTGTGCCATGGACTGTACATATATTTTCTATTTTTATTTAAGAAAACTTCTGTTGGATTTATGTCACTTTTGCCAACTGAATGCTGACTAATAAATATACCAGACATATATTACCAGAGGCCTGATGCATGAAATTCATGCAAGAGTAGGCATTCACAGCCATGGCGGCCGCCTGGATCCCTCCCTCACAGGCTCAGGCAGTTACCTCAATCCTGCGGCTGCAGCCCTGGCTTCATCCTGGAAGGACTTCCCGAAGGATGTCTGGTCTAATTAGCATATTATGCTTTTATTATCATAGATACCTTCCTTACACATGTTATAAACCCCCAGTACATTATTGTTTTTTTTTAATTTAAATTATCAGTTGACTTTTAAATCATTTAACACAAGAATGACGACAGTCCTTTTTTAAAAAAATGATCTTTATTGTTAAAAGTTATACAGATGTACA
>NW_006283544.1:4178694-4182841 GCF_000327345.1 Myotis davidii
CATATTAAGAACAGTATGCCATATATGCCAGGTCCCTTGAAACAGCAAGGATGGACCGGCTCCCAGCATATATATATATATCTTCTGTCTAATAATAGACAAACATGGTAATTGACCATACCTTCACTACGCCTCCCATTGGCTAATCAGTGAGACATGCTAATTAACCACCAACACAGATGGCGGTTAATTTGCATACGTATGCACGAAGCGGCAGAGTGAAGACTGAAGGCGGCTCCTGTCAGAGCAGCGAAGGCTTGAAGGTGCCTCCGGATGGAGTGAAGGCCTGGTTCCTGGGTGCCAGAGGAAAACCGGTGCCGGCAACCAGGGGGAGGGAAGGCCTATTGCACAAATCTTTTCATGCAACAGGCCTCTAGTATATTTATAATGGCTATAACCAATATATCACTATAAAATTATTGTGAGAAATATCAAGATGAATAAAATACAGGACCCATATCAAACATATTAATTAATGTAATTAATAATAGTCACCACTTACTGATAGTTATACTTTGAATGTAGTGGCCATCTACTCTACATTGGTTCCATGCTATTTTATTTGGCAAGATAAGAATTAAGGTTGCCAATCAGTTGCCCTTGAGACAGGGAGATGACTGTGGATTGTTAGGGTGGTCACAGGTGGTCACAGGTATTCACAGGGTCCTATAAGGAGAGTTGGTATCCAGGGAGATATGAAGATGCTAAGCTGCTGATTTTGAAGATGGAAGAAGAGGCACGAGCCAAGGAATGCAGACAGTCTCTATAACTTGGAAAAGGCAAGGAAACAGATTCTCCCTGCTACCTCCAGAAGGAATGCAGTCTGCCAACACTTCGTTTTAGCTCAGTGAGACCCATTTTGAATTTATGACCTGCAGAACTGTAATCATAAAATTGTATTGTAATAATTTGTTTTAGCGGCCATAGGAAACTACTCTGTTGTAACTAAGGGGAGGGAGACTGTCCAGAGAACTAGCCCCTCCCAATGTTCCTGAAAGAGTTGGGGTATTGATATGAGATAGAAGTGTTCTATGTTCTATGCCACCACTCAGATGCCGAAGGAGTGTTGCCTAAGAAGGTCATGAAAAAGAAAGATAGAAAAGGACTTTTCTTTTAAAGGTGTGACTGTTTTCAGATGTTCTATTTGAGTGGAAGCTTAGCCTCAAAAGCTCTGGACTAGTCTTGGTCAAAGACTTCATTGGGGCTTGTTTTCTTCTCAAGATATAAGAAAGGTCTCTTGACAAAAAAAAAGTTAGGAACAAAGTTTGTCATTTTAAACATTTTTTTTTTCATTTTATGGACTAAAACTTCTTGCAAGCATTTTAAAATGCCTAAACTGTGGCTAGAATTCGTTAATCTTTCCTAATTCTCAATTACCAATTACTGATCTCCAGATAATTTAATAAACTCTAGAATACATGAGAAAGCAAAAGAAAATTCCGATTGGAACTTTGAATTTTATTTTCAACTAATTCCTTTTGCTAATGAGGGAGGCCCCTACACAAGCCAGGTACTTAACTAAACTTAACTAAATAGGTAAAAAGCTGGCTCAAGTACAAAACTAAGATCATGTCCTTTCCCCCATTATATCTTTTCATCCTTGGTTTTTCACTGACATCTTCCTCCATCAAAATTTTTTAAAAATTTTAAATGATGGCACCAGATTTCTATGGTTATTGTATCTTTATTGAGTACAGGCAACTTTTAACTTTTTTTTTAACCAATGAGATGAAAAACAGTCCATATAGTTCTCCTATTCTTTGCCATTAACTTAACAAGAACTTCAAATAGAAAATATGAGTCCCCAAAGTACTGAATAAAGAAGTGAGTTACCTATAATAACTGCTTGCAAGGATGGCAGAACCTTCTTGGGTTGGAAAGTTAAGTAAACAAATTACAATGGAATATGGCAAGTCCCGTCATGAAGATATGCAGACAATGATTGTTGAACACAGAGGAAAACACTTAACTAAGTCCAGGCAATGAATAAAAATTTTCCAGATGGGATAATATACATTCAGGGTCCTGACAAGCATGGAGGAATGGATGCATAGAAGAATCAGATGGATTAAAAAGATAGAGGAAGCTGAAACCGGTTTGGCTCAATGGATAGAGCATCAGCCTGCAGACTGAAAGGTCCCAGGTTCAATTCTGGTCAAGGGCATGTACCTAGGTTGCTGGCACATCCCCAGTAGGAGATGTGCAGGAGGCAGCTGATTGATGTTTCTCTCTCATCGACGTTTCTAACTCTCTCTCTCCCTTCCTTTCTGTAAAAAAATCAATAAAATATATATTTTTTAAAAAAGATGGAAGAAGAGCTTGCTATTTGGAGAGCAGAATTATGTATTTGACATGATAGCACAGAATACTTAGGGAACTTTAAAGAGTAATACAGCAAGATACATGGATGAAGATGAGGTCACTGGCAGGAGAGCAAGGTGGAAAGATAGGTAAACTTTAGATTATGACCGATAATTTGTGTCATGTAAAGGTACTCAAACTTTTACCCCATGTAATATGTGAAATGTTCACATATAATAAATGCTATAAAACTATAAAATTGAATAACTATTTGTTGAACTAAAGTAATATATATCCATATGAATAAATTCAATTCAATTTACTAGTCACTTATTTCAAGATATTTTTTAGTGAGTATCTCTCAAATATGTTTGTTGAAAAGAAAAATAGCCAGGTTCATATGTGTTTGAATAACTGAAAACTTTCTAATACATGTCATTTTACCCAGGAAAAATTCACTGTATAATGTAATGTTTGCAGTATCTTAAACAGGTACCTTACTTTTCATAGGTAAAAGTAAAAATCAGTGTGCTAAATAGAGCAACATGGTGGTTTTTTTGTCAACTATGAAATATGATTATTAGGAAAGTCAGAGAGATAAATACAAAATATAACTTCTTTAAAGAAAACAGCTGAGTAAATTTTAAATTCATGAGCTCCCATGGATATTATGTTGCTTAGAAATATTTATGTGAATATTATGGTGCCCAAGTTTCATGATAAGTGGTTGCTGAAAAGCTGAGTCGCACCGCTAGCCAGTTTTTGGTATGCAAGTACATTAATCTTGAATGCAAGACTGTATTAATCCTTCTTACACTCTCTCAGGAAAAATAAGAAATGTGTCATCCTCAAAATAAGCCTCTGAACAGGTTGGCATGAATTTGAAAGCATATTGACATAAATAAGGAAGAGCAAGAGAGAAATGAGTCCCTGAAGAACACAAAGATTTATTGTGGCAAGAGGAGAAGTCAAGGCAGCTAGAGAAATGAGTTGCTTGATGCCTGTTTGTGCAAGTGAATCATTTTCTACAGAATTCATGCTACAGAGTTGATAAAGTGTTAGAAATTAGTACCTAATGTCAAGGCCAACTCTAGAGAACTTTTTATCTTTACAATAAATTTTATATAATCTTTTCTCAGTTAAAAAGTTGGATAGCCCTGGCCAGCTTGGCTCAGTGGATAGAGCATCGGCCTGCAGACTGAAGGGTGCTAGGTTCGATTCCGGCCAAGGGCATATGCTTGGGTTGCGGGCTCGTTCCCTGGTGGGGGGTGTGCAGGAGGCAGCCAAACAGCCAATATGTTTCTATCTCTCTCTCCTTCTCCCTTCCTCTCTGAAATCAATAAAGAGAAATATATTATATAAAAAAAAGCTGGATAAACTTTAATGAAATACATAAATCTTAAGAGCCTACAGTATCTACACTAATAAAAGACAAACATGGTAATTGACCTTACCTTCGTATGCTTCCCATTGGCTAATCAGAGCAATATGCAAATTAAATGCCAACAAAGATGGCAGTTAATTTGCATACATAGGCCCAATGTTGGGAGGTGAAAGGGGAAGGATGGAAGAAGCCCCCTGCGGCTGGTGGTGATCGGAAACCGAGGCGGAAGCCAAGAGCCTGGTGACAGGGCAAAGGTAGCCCCCGGCCCGTGATCGGAGATGGGAGCTGGGGGTCCCCTGCCCAGGCCTAATGCCTTGGTCAGGGGTGTTAGGCCTGGGCAGGGGCAGAACCAGCCATCATGGGGAGCAGGGGCAGAGTCAGTAATTGTGGGCAGCTGGGGGTCCCCTGCCCATGCCTAATGCCTCAGAGGAGCCTGCAACCTAGGTACATCCCCTTAGTCAG
>NW_006283544.1:4183627-4186485 GCF_000327345.1 Myotis davidii
AGAAAGATATGTCATATCCTATAAAAGATACTTCTTGAAAATGTCTAAGAAAAGTTGTCATTTTTTCATGGTGAAGGGACTGGAGTCTGTGTTGATGAAAACATCTTGGTGGCTGCAGTGACTGGCAGTGGCTGCAGCAGTGGGGAGATGGGGCTGGTGCCTTCCCCTGATCAGCTTGGTCGCCTCCCACAAAGGGAGGCCAGACTGTGGCTTAGGCCCGCTCCCCAAGGGGAGCAGGGAGCAGGGAGGAGGACATCCCCTGAGGGCTCCCAGTATGTGATAGGGGGCAAGCTGGGCTGAGGGACCCCGCATCCAGTGCACAAATTTTTGTGCACCAGGGCCTCTAATCATATTAATAAAAATTAATGCTTGAATATGAGAAAATGCATATTAAACTTGAAAAGAGCCACCAACTAGTTAAGCCAATGCTCTGACAGTACATTAATGAACTTTAGAGCATTTCTGGGAAATTTGTGTATGACTTTATGATGCATTATTTTAGAATACTTGTTTACCTAACCCATTGAACATGGATAACTCTTGTTTTCATTTCCTTTACTTTAATAAATTTAACTTTCAAGATGCGAAAGGTGTTATTTAAATTTAGAGTCCCTGTTACTAGTTGCTGTATTGTACCAAAAAAAATAATAAAGCAAAGGTTTGAGAGGCTTGGTTTTTTGAGTTTACAGAATGATTTATTTAAATCATTCCAGGAATATTTATTGAGCATAGGAAACACTATCTGGGAAACACTCTTCTAACTTAGGGGTGCACAATTTTAGAAAACAGAGTAATTACTCATATAGTCCATTTATTACATAAGGACAATTATATTATGACCATTTAATAAATAAACTTCTGATATGTCAGGTGGCAAAATTTTATATAGAGCAATAAAACATTTATAGTGTTAGGAGAGAACTCTCCAACCAGGTTATGTGTCAGCTGATATGGTAAATGCTATCAAAGTATTATAGCAAAAAAGTAAAAACAAAAACAAAAACATAATACAGGACTCATAGAACATATACCTGTCAATTATCTCTTCAAGTTAATGTGTATTAAAACAGTCTTGGCTCTAATCAAACAGATAATAAGACTCAAGAAGGAAAATTCTAGAAAATTAGACAATTCTTACATAGGTTTGTTAAGAAGAATGCCCACACATGACATTGAAATGACGTGCAGTACTCTCAATTGATTTCCAAGTTTTAAATGTTGTTTTTATTATTGTTGTTCTGCAAATATTTTACTTGTCACCTATGTTTCCCTTAAATGAGCACCTGTGACTCTTTTTGAGTGATATGATATGAGTTGGAATTACAATAAGTCACTTTTATGTTGTGGTAGTATAAAGTTTACTCATGATTATTTAGTATTTTTCTTCCCCAGCTATGCCATTTGAGGAAGGTACTTATACTGTAAGTTAGTGGGTCCTCCATGAGCCTGAATCTTTGAGTGACTATGTGTATTAGGAACACTAGTTCTTCCCTTTAGTTTCTACTCACAGAATAACAACATCTACACTGATAAAAGAGAAACATGCAAATTGGTGTCACTCTGCTACACCCTCCAGCCAATCAGAGTGACTATGCAAATCAACCCAACAAAGATGGTGGTTAATTTGCATATGCAGGTTCGGACTGAAAACTGAAGACTGAAGACTGAAAAGGCTGGGCTTCTCCACTGAGCCAAGCCTTGCTGTGGCCAGAGCTGAGAAGCCAAGCCTCACTGCAGCCGGACCAAAGGCCTGGGTCCTGGGTGCCAGAGGAAAACCGGTGCCGGCAGCCAGGGGAAGGAAGGCCTATTGCATGAATATTCATGCAACAGGCTTCTAGTGTAAAATAATGAGATTTATTATATCTTTCTTGGGTTAACTTACTGAGATTTGAGTGTTGATTTGTTAGCACAGCAGAACTAGGCTATACTGGCCAAGACAGAATCCATTACCACAAGTATGGTAGCATCTTAGTAGTTAGCTACAGTTATTGAAGAACCTAACATAAGAGGCTGGAAAGAGGGGGAGTCATGATTCACAATGAAAAAAAATGAAATCTCTCCTGAAGCTTCTTGGGAGACAGATCATATACTCAATAAAATTACATTTCTAGAGAAAGAGGTTGGAAAATAAAATATTAGTAATAATGTTGTTTGCTGTTATGGACTGAATTGTTTCCCTAATTTTCCTATTTTGGAGTCTTAAACATTACTGTGAGTGCATTTAAAGACAGGGGCTTCAAGAGGTGATCAGAGTGAATGAAGTCATAAGGGTGGGGTGCTAGTCCAGTGTGACCTTGAAAAAAGAGAAACAGACACCAGGCTTGCAAGGGCACAGGAGCAGGCCATGTGAGGACACAGAGAGATGGTCACCACTTGCAAGACAAGGACAAAGGCCTAGGGCAGGGGTGGGCAAACTTTTTGACTCGAGGGTCACAATGGGTTCTTAAACTGGACCGGAGGGCCAGAACAAAAGCATGGATGGAGTGTTTGTGTGAACTAATATAAATTCAAAGTAAACATCATTACATAAAAAGGGACGGTCTTTTTTTTTTTAGTTTTATTCATTTCAAACGGGCCGGATCCGGCCTGGGGGCCAATCGTTTGCCCATGGCTGCCTTAGGAGAAATCAAATCTAGTGACACCTTGATCTTAAGACTTCTAGCCACAAAACTATGAGAAAGTAAATTTATGTTGTTTAAGCCACTCAGTCTGTAGTATTTTGTAGGACAGCCATATAAACGAAAACAATTGCTGTGAAACTGCTTTTGGCAACAAATTACAAGAAAGAGATTATTAGTGAAGAAGAAATGACTTTTTTTGCCTCATTGGGCCCTCCCTCTTTCTGAGGCAGGGAGAAG
>NW_006283544.1:4186666-4196864 GCF_000327345.1 Myotis davidii
CTCTCTCTCCTCTTTATTACCTGTCTCCATTTTTCTGTTCTGCATTAAATGGAACGGGGAGAAGAGAAAACTTGTTTTTTGTTTTTGTTTTTTTTTAATATATAGGAAGTCCAACTGAATGGGATTATAGAGAACACCATATGGTACACTTAGATCCTGGCTTTCAATATGAATTCAGTGCCTGGCTGGACTTTCAGCTTACCCTCTTTGGAGATAAGTTGAGTGCTCTAAATGTGAAAGAAAGAAAATAGTGGGGTATTTGCTAAGTAAACAAAAGGACTGCTAAAAAACAATAATTTGGATCAATTAATTAATTATTCCATGTATATCCAAACTTATTGTATTTAGATGAGACTACCTGATAAGTATTATAAATTTAATAAGTGATTGGATATGTGAAGTATAATTAGTAGACTAAAGCATTAAAACTGTGTGTTCATTTTTTACTGCAGCATAATTTACCCTTTCCTGATAAATAGAATCAGAGACAAAAGGAAGTTATAGATTAAGTCATGAATAGCTAAGAAAAGAATGTTCCACACAGAGGAAACTGTTTCAACAGTCTGTGACTTATGAATACAATCAGTTGTCTGAGAAAATTTCCATCTCTGCGTGCAATGCCTTTGCATTGTGTATAATATTACCAATATTATATCACCACTTTAATAGCTTACCCTAAACATGTTAAGATATTATGTCTCCGTTAAACAAATTTTCAGGTAAATATGTTGATAGAATAACTTGACATTTTTGAATTATTAATTATTCTGTATCCAACCACACTGATTTCTTTGCAAAAAAAGAGACTTTTGATTCTACCAATTCTACCATTTAAAGAGATTTCTTCTTGTATTTATAGGTTGAATACAAAAAATTAAAATAATATACTTAAATGTTATATAAGGAACATAGAGACATTGTATATGTTATTAATATTATTTCTATAAAGTGAAAAAAAGCACCAATGAAAATATATTTTGTTATTAATATTTTAAAGTGATTTTTTCTTACCAATTAGAATGAGTTATTTTCTTACTTTGGTTTTATTTAGTCTCATGCTTCCCACTGGCTATTTAATTTCTTAGTTGGGTAGTTGATTTGTATGAAATTCTTATTTATGTCTCCAATGCCCTCATGATATTAGGGATGAATGACTTGAAATAGCAAACAAATTAGGAGTATTTCTCAAGAGATCTTTAACCCTGACAAAAATAAAACAACTAAAAATATTGAGACAATTTATAAATTTAAAATATGGTAATACTGGCCCTAGCTGGTTTGGCTCAGTGGATAGAGTGTGGGCCTGTGGACTGAAGTGTCCTGGGTTTGAATCCAGCCAAGGGTACATGCTTGGGCTGCAGACTCGATCCCCAGAAGGGGGCATGCAGGAGGCAGTCATCAATGATTCTCTCTCATCATTGATGTTCCCATTTCTCCCTCTCCTTTCCTTTCTGAAATCAATAAGAACCTATTTTTAAAAATATGCTAATACTGAAAACATAATTCATTACAAAACCAAGTTGGATTCATCTTTTTATCTTATAAGTATTACAAAAAATTTTAAGTCATTGCTATACATAGTTATGTTCACCAGTCTGCAAATGCCTCAAAATGCAAAGTTAATTACAGCAGAATATCAATGTGGATAGGTTCATATTATGATTGCATCTATTATCATTTAGGAAATCAGCCTTCTCAATATACATTATGATAATAACAAAATGATCAAAGTTGTAAAGTTGTAGTTCTGTCTCCAATTTGCAAAGGATATAAGGATTTGACAGTTGAGCATTGGAAAAAAGTCATGTGGTCCGATGAATCACTTTTCCAGTTGCATCATGCAGATGGCAGAGTGAGAATTTGGAGGAAACAGCATGAAAGCATGCACCTACATGCATGAGTACAACCCTTCAAGCTGAGGTGGGCAGTGTTATGGTTTGGGGTATGTTTTCCGGGCATGATTTGGACCCTTTAATTCATGTGGAACAATGTTTAAATAGCACAACATACCTAAGTATCGTTGCTGATCAAGTTCATCCTATCATGTTGATGGCGTATACCAATGGAGATGGTTTCTTCCAACAAAACAATGAGCCATGCCACAGTGCTCATATTGTGCAGGAGTGGTTTCAAGAACATGAGGGAGACTTTACCTTGCTTAGGTGGCCCCCACAATCACCAGATCTCAATCCAATTGAGCATTTGTGGGATGAAGTGAAAAGAGCCATCAGGCAGCTGGTTCCACAACCATCAAATCTCACAGAACTGGACAGTGCTATTCATCGGGCATGGTGTCAGATTCCTCACATCACCTTTCAACATCTCGTGGAATCAATGCCAGGAAGAATCGCCACAGTATTGAAGGCAAAAGGTGGCCCAACGAAGTACTGATGGAGTGGTCATAACAATCTGGCTGGTCATAATAATCTGGCCACTCAGTATATATGTAATGTATATACAGTTAGTATATATAAAAGGTTTTATAAATCTCCCAGACTTTTATTTTCCTTTCCCCAAATGTGTGCACATTACAATTCTTATTTAATGTACACAGTGACCTTATGAGATAGGTATTATTATCAACCTATAAAATAGGGTAAAGAAACTGATGTGCCAAGAGACTAAATAACCATCTTTCTTTTGTTTTCTATTTCTGTGTAAAATCACTCCCCAAATCTAATGACTTAAAACAAACATTTTCTTTTCCTTATGAATTTGTGCGTCAGGAGTTTGGAAGATCTTGAGTGGGCAGGACTTCTCTCATCAAACAGGAATGAGCAGGCAACTGGGGCTAGAGAATCCACCTCCACCCAAAGGTGGCTTCTTCCCTTATGTACACCCCAGCTGCTTATTTGTCTTTCTTTCTCTCAGGCATTTCTTCCTCCAGAGCCTGTCTATGCAGCATGGCAATCTCATTAATAAAAGTAGAGAATGAGAAGTTAATGAAGCCTGCAATTACCATCAATCACGAAAATCAAGGAAACCACCCCAAGGAAAGTTTCAGATAACATGAGAACACATGAACATTTATAAGTTTTCTAAGCTTGTGTTTGTGTGTTTGTTTGTGTTTTTTTACTCTTGTTTGTTTTCTACAGTGACTAGCAAAATAAAATTCAAATAGAAATCTCAAAAACAAGTTTATTTTAAGGCTACAAATGTAGGAGTATATTTAGAGAGACATGTTTCACTCTGTAAACACGGTGCCCTCCCCCTCTCCCATATCAGGCAAATTTTTAAAGATTTATCTTTATTGTTGAAAGTATTACAGATGCCACCCCTTTTCCCCCATAGGCCCCCTCCACCTTACACCACCCCTTCAAGGCCTTCACTACACTATCGTTTCTGTCTATGGCTGCACATATCTACTATATATATAAAAGGCTAAGCAACTGTCTGACCGTCCGACTGTCTGACCAGCTGGTAGGTATGATGTGCAATGACCACCGGGGGGGCAGGTGCTCAATGCAGGAGCTGCTGAACTGTTATTTGGCAGCAGTGGTTCTCAGGTGACGCACGCCGGAACCAGAGAGGAGGGAGCCCGATTCCTCATGGAGCCGCATGGTTCCACCTTCGGCTGTGGGTTATGTTGTTGTTGGGGCACTGTCAGTCCTAAATCTGGTTTACTGCTGAGCTATGGTGACCACAGATTCCCTTCCAGCCACTGCGCTTCCCCAGGTGTGGCGGGTTGAGGGAGGGACTGCAGGAGGTTGGCTCCAGGGCATGTCTGGCCGTCTCGCCCAGTCCCTCCCCGCTGACCATCTTCTAATTAATTTCCTTTCAATGTATGTGAATCCATGCACTGGGCCACTAGTATGCATCTAAGTTCCTCAGTTAATTTCTCTCCACCCACTACCCACTCCCACTTTCCCTCTGAGATTCATCAGCCTGTTCCATGTTTACATGTCTCTGTATCTATTTTGTTCATCAGTTTATTTTGCTCATTTGATTCCACATATGAGTGAGATCATGTGATACTTATCTTTCTATAACTGGCTTATTTCACTTAGCATAGTACTCTCCAGGTCTCTTCACACTGTCTCAAAAAGTAAGAGATTATTCTTTATTACAGCTGCATAGTATTCCATGGTGCAAATATAAAACTGCTTTTTTATCCACTCATCTACTGATGGGCACTTGGGCTGTTCCAGATCTTAGCTATTTTAAATTATGCTGCTATGAACAGAGAGGTGCATATATTCTTTCTGATTGGTGTTTTCGGGTTTCTTAAGATATATTTCTAGAAGTGGAATCACTGGGTCAAACGGAAGTCCCATTTTTAATAATATATATTTTTATTCACTGAGCCAAACCGGTTTCGGCCTCATTGTTGTTTTAATTTGCATCTTTCTGATGATCTATGACTTTGAGCATTTTTTCATAGGCCGTCTGTATGTACACTTTGGAGAAGTGTCTATTTAGGTCCTCTGTCCATTTTTTAATTGGATAATTTGTCTTCCTTTTGTTAAGTTTATGTGTTCCTTATATATTTTGGACATTAATCCTTATCAGATGTATCATTGGAAAATATGTTTTCCCATGCAGTGGGCCCATCATTTTGTTGATGATTTCTTTTGCTGTGCAGAAGCTTTTTATTTTGATATAGTTCCATTTTTAAATTTTTTTTATTCTGTATCTCTTGCCCTAGGAGATGTATTGGCAAACATATTACTACAAGAGATGTCTGAGAATTTCCTGCCTATGATTTCTTCTAAGATTTTTATGGTTTCCCATCTTACATTTAAGTATTTTATCCATTTTATGTTTATTCTTGTGTATGGTGGAAATTGGTGGTCTAGTTTCTTTTTTCACATATTTCTGTCTAATTTCATTTATTGAGGAGATTGTATTGACTCCATTATATGCTTTTGCCTCCTTTCCCAAATATTAATTGAGTGTAATGGTTTGGGTTGATTTCTGGGGTCTCTGTTCTGTTCCATTGATTTATATGCCTGTTCTTGTGCCAGTACCAGGCTGCTTTGGTTACAGTTGCTTTGTAGTATAATTTGATATTTGGTATTGTGATCCCTCCAACTTTTCTCTTTCTCAATTTCCTGCATCTATTTGGGATCTTTTTTGGTTCCATATACATTTTTGGAGCATTTGTTCCAGATTTGTGAAATATCCCATTAGTATTTTAATAGGGATTGCATTGAGTAGATTACTTTGGGTAATATGGACATTTTAATTATGTTTATTCTACCAATCTATGAAAATGGTATATTCTTCCACATATTTATATCTTCCTCTATCTCTTTTTTCAATGTAGTTTTCCAAGTACAAGTCTTTTATCTCCTTGATTAAATTTATTCTTAGGAACCTTATTTTGTTGTTGGTGGCGCAATTATAAATAGGATTTTTTTTTTTTTTTTTTTAGTTTCTCTTTCTGAGAGTTCACTATTGGTGTATAAAAATGCCATAGATTTCTGGGTGTTACTTTTGTATCCTGCTATGCTTCCAAATTCATTTATTAAATCTCATAGATCTTGGTGGTCTTTAGGGTTTCCTATTTGCCATATCATGTCATCTGCGAATAATGACAGTTTTACTTCCTTCTTTCCAATTTGGATGACTTTTATTTATTCTTCTTGTCTGATCTCTATGGTTAGGACTTATAGTACTATATTTAATAAGGAGGAGAGAGAGAGAGAGAAAGAGAGAGAGAGAGAGAGAGAGAGAGAGAGAGAGAGAGAAATAGAGAGAGGTCTGTGAACAGTAATCCAGGAAGGGCAGCTTTGTCCCAAAGGTTCCCAGTAATGGTCAAATTAAAGTGTAAATTTAGGTAAGGGTAGCAGATGAAGGGAACTTCCAAAGGGGTAAGGAGATGGGTGCAGCTCGGTCAGATCCATCACATCCACTGTCCCAGGGCCACCTGAAGTAGGATGCTAGCAGATGTGGCCTTCTCCCAGCTCCAGGAGAAATGTGTTTTTGTGTGAGTTTGTTGTGGCCAAATGAGAGCACTGTAGTCATTTCATATCCTCTATGTAATATACAGAGTGGGCCAAAAGTAGGATTACAGTTTTGATTACATAACATATGAAGTTTATTCTTGTATTATTAATTAATGAGTACTATATTATTTTTTATACAAACAACTGTAAACATACTTTTGCCCCACTCTGTGTAAATATTACACTTGGGGAGAATTTATAAATGCTCTCTTGCTCTCACACCCTGGACTATTACTCTTTTTTATTTATCAAGATTCATATTAGGTATAACCTTTTCCAATAAACCTTTTTCAAGTGCTCAGGAAGAATTAAGTTCTTATTTCTTTCCATAGGACCCTGAGAGTATTTTATTGCAATAGTTGTCTGTCTTCCATTATTAAAAAGAATGTCAAATTTCACATTTATACTATATAGTACATAAAGCATAATATATATGATACCATTTAATAAAATCTATATACTTCCATTTAAATTTTCAAAGAGGAAAAGCAAAATATAAGTAATTTTTAAATATTTTAATGAGACATATAATAAAATTGTTATAAAATACAAATATTTTAAATTATATGTTTTCAGCTATATATTTAAAAGGTAAAGATCCTATATACAAATAGACCGAACAGTGGAACAACCAGAACAACTGAACAACTGGTCACTATGACATGCGTGACCACCAGGGTGTATGACCAACATGGCGGGCAGGACTGCGGCGCTGGTCACTCTTATGGGGTTGAGCCCCTGGTGGTTACTGAAAATTCTTGGCTCCCACGGTCCTGCCCGGTGCTTGCACCTCCTGCTGGTGCTGGCCCCGCTCTCACCCGCTGCCAGTGCCCAGCACTGGTCCTGATCACTTGGCGCCATCAGCAGGTGCAAACGGCGGCTGCTGGCCCTGATCACCCTTGAGGGCTTCTCCATCTCCCCCTGCTCCTGAGGGGCTATCTGGGCAGCAGCCGCCCTGCACATCCGCTGACTGTTCTGGCTGTGCTCGTGCCCACTGCTGGAGCCAACCCCAATCGCTCTGCACTGTCAGTGGGTGCAAGTGGGGCTGTCACCGTCAGTGTGTGGGAGCAGTAGCAGTGGGAGAGGGACTTCCAGCAGACTGCGGGCACGGCAAGAGGGGCTGGGCTGTGGAGGGTGGGCCGAGACCCACCCCTGTGCCTACCGCAGCCTGGCGGCCCACACATCCTTTCAAGGTGCACGAATTCGAGCACTGGGCCCCTACTATGTTAATAAATTTCCATAAAAAACTAAAAAATTAATATCATTACTTTCTTTAACATTTTTTCCCTTTATCAAAATTTTAAAATGAAATATTATTAGACATAATCAAGATATATTGTTTGAAATGCATATTTATTATTATTTATAAGGTTTATGATATTTATATTTTATATAAATATCATATATATTTATATTTATATTTATATTTAATAATTTTATAAAGTGGATAATTTTAGTTTTACAATTAAATAAATGCATTGTTATAACCAGTTTCTATTATGAAAACTTTCCTATTGCGATGTTCTTTGAGTCATCTTTTGGTTGGCTCAGTTTTCTTATTTAGTAATCATTAAGGTATACTTTTAATTTCAACATAAGCCAAAAGATGCTTTATTCTGTAAATTCTTATAATGTATCTGTTTCTCTTCTAATTATAGGACAATTTTATTGGTATACAATTATTCATCAGACATTAATTTCCCAGAAATTTGTAGACAGTATGTCAAAATTTCCTGCCACGGTGTATTTCTATGGAAAAGTGTGATGCCAAGTTATATTTTTTCCCATTCATGACTTTCCTGTCTTGATTTCAAATGTTTTGTGCTTTTTCATTTTAGCCAATTACATATTTTTAGAACTAAATTATTTTTAGAGCACAATATTCTCTTTCATTCTCCAAATAAAAGTATTGGTATATGTCAATATCTTCTATATCACTGATTTGTAAAAATATTCTATGTGCTATTTATATTTTATTAGAAATGTTCATTACTCCTATATCTGTATCATGTTGTTTTAATATACCTTTAATTTTTTATTTTAGTTTGTTTTTTGGTTTTATATTTTTCCACCAGAATTCAATCACCAATGTGATAGCTTCCTCTTCACAGCCTATGTACACTCACATCTCACCACTCTGATTGAAGATATTTTAATAGATTTTAGAGCAATGTGGGACTTGATATTAGAGAGAACTGTTTTCCGATAAAGGTATAAGAAGTTATATGAAGGCTTTTACATGTGTATTTGTGGGTTTTTTTTCCTATTTTGGTCTAGATTTCACTGTAAAGTAATAAAAAATATTCACCAGAGTTTTGTGTCATTGCTTGGGAATTGAAGCTGTTTCTTTGTTATGTTGAAGAAAGAGTTGTTTCTCTTTTTACTTTTATGTTGTTTGGGAATTGAGGTTATTTCACTGTTCCTTTACAGATGCACCTGATTCTCTTAACTTTTTTGTTGTTGTCTAGAAATGAAGTTAAAATGTGTTAACTCACTATCTTTAAGTGGAATTGTCTCAGTTATGTAATATTTGAATGAACTAAGCAGTAATATGACAAAAAAAAATCAAGATTTCTTACCCGTTAGATAAAAATTACATATTTATCCTACCCCAAGTTTATTGTCTTAAACAAAATACATTAATGTGGTCCCAAAAGACATCTTAGAATCAGCTTATCTTACGCCATCTATTTTTTAAGGTACCTATCCAATAACCCTAGAAGCATTTGTTTGTTTGTTTGTTTGTTTGGGGGGAAGAAGAGGGGAGAGGGCAGCATTTCCTGGAAACCAGCCGGAAGAATTCCTTTCTATGGCTGAAATTTATCTTTGTGATGTGAATTCTCCCTTAACTAATCAAAGCTATGGGTGTCTATAATAAACATTTATTCTTATCTTTATTAGTTTTTACACTCAGCAAATTTGCTTATTTTTCTTTCTTAGTGAAAAAAGGAAATGACAAAAAATTATCTTTATACATAGTATTATAAATGTTATAATCAGAAATTAAGCTATTTTCGCTGTTGATTTTTTTCTGATGCTTTTCTTAAATTCACACTTTGCTATTTGGATCCAGTTATTTAATATAATTAAAATACACGGAAAAAGGATATCTGATGAGGAAATAAGATATTAATCTTTGACCACAGCATTCTTGGAAAGAAAAACTTGAAACATCTTTACAAATTACCTCTTTAAGATAAGCACATAATCAGTTTTTGGACAGATAGTCAATGGAGATTTCACAACAGTGGTAATAAACTAACCAGAGTTAATTACAAATCTTGATTTTTTAGCCTAGCATAAAGTGGTCTTCTTTAGTCTAAAATGAGTTCAAAATAGATGTGAACTGACTCCTTGGTTATTTCTTTCTAATATTGTTTTACTATTCAATTGTAAAACTCAGACCAAGAAATATCGAGGACATCTTATAATGTGAAATACTACCATTTGTATGTGTTTCTTTTCCTTTATGTTGACAACATAGTCTTAAATTGGGTTAAGGGTAAGCAACTAAACTATTATGTCTTGGTATATTCATTATGAAAAGCTTGTGACGTGGAATATTTCAGAAGGAATCAGATTATATTTACCAGTATTAGGTTTAGGAAGAGAAATAACTAGGATGAATGCAGGAGAACTGAAATTTCCTGTTCTGTGATTGATTCAGTTTCTCTCTATCTGCTGTTGCATCAATATACATGGGGAAAGAAGGCGACATTGATCCTTTGTCAGAACTGAGATATAGGCGATGCGTGCTCTCATCTCTCTATTTCCTTGAACTGAACTTTGCATTGACCTACATAAAAAACGTGTTTATGAGCTGAACAGTGCCTGTAAATGCCTGTGACTTACGCAATAGGAAATAGGGCTTTAAGTGGCCAGCTGGTTCTCTGGATGCACTTGGATGCCATAGAAAATGCCAACATTTCTCACTAAGTTTTTGTGTAAGAATATTTTTAGCTGTTGATGACTGAAAATCCAAATAGCAGTGTCGTATATAAGATGTAATTTTATTTCACCTTCATATAAGGAAAACATGCCGAGAGATACGTAGTCCATGTGCAATGTGTTAGAGTATGGTATCATAGAATTTCTTTCTTTCTATCTTATTCTCTGGTTATGTCTTCATATGAAATTATTAATCCAGCTCTAGCCCTCATGACCTCAGCTCAAACCAGCAGGAACGAGGAAGGAGAAAGAAAGGGAAGAAGCAGTTACATCTAGCTGGTAAGTAGGCTAAGAATTGTTAC
>NW_006283544.1:4199557-4203056 GCF_000327345.1 Myotis davidii
TACATCTAGCTGGTAAGTAGGCTAAGAAATGTTACTGTGAGTGCCCACAATCCAGCTAAAAATAGAGGCATGTCACGAAGAAAAGGAAGGGGAATGGATTCCTGACAGACAACTTGGAATCAGTTCCACTGTTGCATCACATTGGGCTTTGGACTCATTTTTTTAAAAGTATTTTAACATATAAACTGGAATGTAAGCTCCACCAGAGCCTGGACTTCTGTTTTGTTGTTATTTTATACCCAACATATAACAGAGTGTCTAGCACATCATAGGCACATACTAAAAATTTATTGAATGAATCTATGTCTGATGAAGTGCAACAAGCTCAGAAATTAGGAGGCTTAGATTTGTGTTTAGGTCTTAGCCATATTCCCTGCCTGAATCTGTGGCAGTTGCTTCAATTTTGAATGCCTTATTTTTCTCTTTTTACACTTGGTCAAAATATCTCAAGAACACTTTTAAAAAATATATATTCTTTATTGATTTCAGAGAAGAAGGGAGAGGAAGAGAGAGATAGAAACATCGAGGATGAGAGAGAATCATTGATTGGCTGCCTCCTGCACACAACACACTAGGGATTGAGCTCACAGCCCTGGGCATGTTCCCTGACCAGGAATTGAATCGTGACCTCCTGGTTCATAGGTCAACCATCCGCCACTGAGCCCCATTGGCTCGGCTAGAACATTGTTTTTATAGAACTACCCGTGACATGGACTATGCTGTTGGAAAAAATCAAGCCAGGAATTCTGCAGTTCACTGTGAAGAGTTTATTTTGAAATAATGTTTTATTGAAATGTATCATGCTTGCAGAAAAATACACATATTATGAATGCATGGTACACAATTTCACAAATTAAATAAACTTTTTTAACCAGAAGGCAGATCAACACATAGAATACTTCCAACACCCCCAAAGACCTCCTATTGTTTTGGTCACTATACCATAAAGCTAAATATAATGATGACTTTTATCAGCATAAATCTATATTTTTATTTAATATGTCTGGCTTATTTTACTTAACAAGATGTTTCTGATAGTCTTCTATTTTTGTATATAACATTACCTTATTTATTCTCATTGATGTATGGTATTCATTGAACAGGATCTATTTTCTTTATATCTATATATCACTAAACTATATAGACTAACCAGTAATATATGTATAAATGTTAGATGGGAGGTTAGACATGAGTGGCTGGGGTGAGACCTGCCCTGGGGTCCTTACAGGGGTCAGCCCAACATTACCTTCAGGCTGCCTCTGCATAGGTGACCCAGCAGCCAGCAGACCACCAGCCAGTTCTTGGTGCAAGCTTAGAGGAAAATGACATGACCTCAATGTGACCTTACGAGGGCCCTGGACTAATTAAATAAAACTTACATTGCGGTTTTGATCCCAGTGGGTTTTTCTATATGCATATAGGTCTGCATGCATATGGGTAAGAGCATGCACAGAAGAAATGTAGCCATATACCCCTTTTCTGTCAATCATCCTTGAATACAAATGAAAGTCTCTACCCAGAAAATTCCTTAATAAAACCATATAACCCAGGAGTTCAGGGCCATTCTCTCTCTTAACTGGCACACCATTTGCTTGGAGTGTCTCTTCAATAAACCCCAGTTTACTTTACTTGCATTTTTGTGGACCTTAAAGTCTTTTCTGCGTTGATGAGAAGAATCAAGATCCCAAACAGTAACCTTAGTGAGAAATATGTATGCTCATATATAAATATATTGATGCTTCCTAGTGCTGTTGAACATCTGGGCTGTTTCTAGTTTGGGCTGTTATGAAGAATGCTGCTAGATTATTTTCGTATAAGTCTGCTGGTGAATATACATATACATTTCTGCTATGAATGATTTCTGGATAATAAAATACTTAAAGCCAAACAGATACATACTGTCAAATTTTTTTCCCCAAAAAGTTATATCATTGTATATTCCATTGAGATCCATTAGATGCAAATCTAAACTACTAGTATATGAGATTTCACCTCACAGGTGTAAAGATGGGTATTCATAAAAAGTCAAAAGGTAACTATTATTGGTGAGATGTGAAGAAAAAGGAACCCTTATTCAGTATTAATGGAAATATACATTAGTATAGCCATATGAAAAACAGTATGATAGCTTCTCAAAAATTAAAAAAATAAAATTATCATAAAATCCAGCAATCCCACTTCTGGATATGCATGCAAAAAAAAGTAAATTTGCTATCTCAAAGAGGAATCTGCACCCTCATGTTCATTTCCAAAACATGGAAACAACCTAAGTCAATGGATGAATGTGTAAGGAAAATTGTATATATATGCAATGGATTCTAGCCTTAAAAATAAAGAAAAAATCCTGCTATTTGCAACAGCATGGATGAACCTGGAGGATATTATGCTAAGTGAAGTAAGCCAGATACAGAAAGACAAGTACTGCATGATCTCACTTATATGTACAGCTTTAAGAATTCAAAGTCTTAAAAAATCAAAATCTAAAATAGAAATAGAAAATAGTAACCAGGGCTAGGTGGTGAGGGGAATGAGGAGATGTTGGTCAAAGGATACAAACTTTTCGTTGTAAGATGAGTAACTTCTGGAGCATTAATGTACAGAATGGCAGCTATAGTCAGTGATAATGTATTGCATAGATGTTTCTAACTCTCTATTCCTCTCCCTTCTTCTCTGTAAAAAATCAATAAAATATATTTTAAAAAAAATTACATTGTACACCTTAAAGTTTTGTCTGTCATGTTTCAATAAAGCTGGAAAACAGAATTGTGTGATAGTTAAGTTGCTCTACATGGTTGTCAAAAATAATAATACTGACTTTAAACATTACAGCTTCTCAAAAATCATATTTCATTATGGATTTAATTTGCATTACCCTGCTGAGTACTGGTAATGAATCAATTGTTATGTTTATTTAGACATTTGATTTTCCTCATTTGTAAAAATGTGTATTCAAGTCTTTAACCACTTTTTTGCTTTTATAAAAAAATATATTTTATTGATTTTTTTACAGAGAGGAAGGGAGAGGGATAGTTAGAAACATTGATGAGAGAGAAACATCGATCAGCTGCCTCCTGCACACCCCCTACTGGGGAAGTGCCTGCAACCAAGGTACATGCCTTTGGCCAGAATCGAACCTGGGACCCTTCAGCCTGCAGGCCGACGCTCTATCCACTGAGCCAAACCAGTTAGGGCACCACTTTTTTGCTTCAATAATTGATATTTAGATATTCTTCATTGATATGCTTCATTTTTTAGATATACATATTATAAATATCTGGTCTCAATGTGTGGCTTGTCTTTTTATTCTTATTGGGGTACTTGAAGGAATAGCATTTATTGAAACTAGTCTAATTTATATACGTATATACTAGAGGCCCAGTGCACGAATTTGTGCACCAGTGGGGTCCCTCAGCCTGCCCTGTGGGATTGGGCCGAAACTGGCTCTCCGACATCCCCCGAGGGGTCCCGGATTGTGAGAGAATGCAAGCCAGGCCAAGGG
>NW_006283544.1:4203891-4206212 GCF_000327345.1 Myotis davidii
GTTTTTTTTTTGCTTATAATGTTAGCTTTCAATTGGAATTCATATTGGGATTAAAGAGAAGATATCATTTGAAGAAAGGTTTGCATGGCTTCAGGATTTGAAAACTCTTTCTTTAGGAGTTTGAGTTGCAGGACACAGTTTCAGTTGCATGGGAAATACAAGATACATAAAATATGCCATTCTCTACATAGAATCATTTATGTTATTGATATTCTATTTTCCATTAGAGACTGCATTCATAAATAAGGATTTAATTCATAAACGGGGATATGATGTGGGGATATGAAGTAGCTACTTATTCATGGCATTATGGTTAAACTAGAAATTCATGCACTTGAGTGGGATTTCCTCAGCCCGGTCTATGCTCTCTCACAGTCTAGGAGCCCCACAATTGATTGCCCCCAGAGGGAGGCCCCACCCATACCCACCACAGCATCACTGGCAGGTGGCCTGGGCCTCCCTCTGTGGGGCAATAGATTGTGGGGTCCCCAGATCGATTGCCCCGCAGAGGGAGACCCCACCCACCCACAGCAGTGCTGCCATCTGGGTGGCCTGGGCCTCCCTCTTTGTGGTAATAGATCACGGGCTCAGCAATTGATTGCCTAGCAGAAGGTGGCCCTGCCCACCCTGCTGAGGTTCCACAATCGATCACCATGCAGAGGGTGGCCTGGGCCTCCCTCTTTGGGGGAATTGTGGAGCCTCCCCCCCACCCCAGTCAATCGTCCCACTGACCCGTGACCTGGGCCTCCCTCTTTGGGGAGATCATGGGATAGTTAGAAACATTGATGAGAGAGAAACATCGATCAGCTGCCTCCTGCACACCCCCTACTGGGGAAGTGCCTGCAACCAAGGTACATGCCTTTGGCCAGAATCGAACCTGGGACCCTTCAGCCTGCAGGCCGACGCTCTATCCACTGAGCCAAACCAGTTAGGGCACCACTTTTTTGCTTCAATAATTGATATTTAGATATTCTTCATTGATATGCTTCATTTTTTAGATATACATATTATAAATATCTGGTCTCAATGTGTGGCTTGTCTTTTTATTCTTATTGGGGTACTTGAAGGAATAGCATTTATTGAAACTAGTCTAATTTATATACGTATATACTAGAGGCCCAGTGCACGAATTTGTGCACTCAGCAATTGATCGCCTTGCAGAAGGAGGCCCTGCCCACCCTGCTGGGGTTCCACAATCGATCACCATGCAGAGGGTGACCTGGGCCTCCCTCTTTGTGGAGATCATGGGGCAATGGCGAGACCCCTCAACAATCACATTGCACACACCTTGGCTGGCCTGGCGCCAGTGCGTGTCATAGAAGGTACACATCCCCTATTATTATAGATATAGAGAAGTTTCTATTTTTTATTGGAATGAAATTTAAAAAAATGTTCTGCATAGCGGGAGGGCTCCAGGGCATGTCTAGCCGATAGGTCGGACCCCAGCAGCAAGTTAACCTACTGATCAGAGTGTCTGCCCCCTGGTGATCAGTGCATATTGTAGCAAGTGATTGAGTGGCCTTAATTAATTTCTAAGGCTATGTTTCCAGAAGTACAATTATCTGGTCAAAAAATATAAGCACTTTTTTTCAGGCTGGTGCGGTTCAGTGATTGAGTGTTGACCTATGTACCATGAGGTACTGTTCAATTATCAGTCAGGGAAAGTGTTTGGTTTGTGGGCTCCATCCCCAGTGGGGGGCATGCAGAACGGTCACTTAGACTTTTATATATATAGATATTTTCTTTTATGCTTAGTGGTCTTTGAAAAATCTTTGTCTACACAGGGGTCATAGTAATGTTTTCCTATTGCCCTCCTAAAAGCTGTATTATTTTGTCTCTCTCAATTAGAATTCTGCTCCATTTGGAATACATATTTTTGTACCGCAAAAGGCAGGGTCTAGGATTCACATGTGTTTAGCTAACTGACTCGGCATACTTATTCAACAGACTGTCCTCCTAATTTACTAAAGAGGCATCTTCCTCATGTCTTTTGATGGATGCATATGACTCTGCTTTGGCCTTATTTTCTATTACTCTATGTATGCATTCTTGTTCCAAGGCACGCTGCCCTTATTACTATATCTTAAAATAAGTTGTGACATCTATTAGTTAAATTTTCTGAGATGGTTTTTCTTCTTCAGTATTGCCTTGACTATTCTTGGTTCTTTATTTTCATTTAATTTAATTTCCATGCAAGAAGATTAATAATAATAATTACTACTAAGATTAATTACTACTACTATTATTACTATTATAGATATATGGAGCTTTCTTTAAGATTTCAGTGAAACTATATTTTAATTTGGTATAGTTGGCACCTT
>NW_006283544.1:4206502-4209900 GCF_000327345.1 Myotis davidii
TATGACTTTGCGAACCAGCTTCCAGAATGCCACTATTTTGTTTAAAAAAAAAAAAAAAAATTAAAGAAGCTACACCAGGACTCTCCTCAGCTCTTAAGCTCCCTTCTGGATCATGACCCCTTTATTTTCTGTAGCAGTGAGGTGTTTGGGACCCCAGCAATGAGAGAGTAGAAAAGATCTTGGAACCTGACTTGAGTAGTATTCACTGTGGTAAATCTTTCCTTGAGGATCTTGGTGCACTTAGTATCATCAACGCCCATTTGTTGCCGTATGGTAGGACAGATACTTCCTTCATTTTCATAAACCACATAATAACCCAAGAAAATTCCTATATGGACCTTGTTTCTAAATGTCGTGTTAAGAGAGCCAGTACTAATGGTCTACATGTGCCCTCTCCAAAGCATGAACTCTACACCTTATGTTTTATATTCTTTTCCATAATGAGCACAGTGTCTGTTATCTCCTTGTGTAAGTAACCCCAAAGCAAGTACTCTCATGTATACTCTCCTGACATTACAATTTCCCCTTTCACATGCCAATTTTATGTGCATTTCTTCTATGTGCATACTCTCCCCTGTGTCTATACACAGATCAGCAGTCTCATGAGTGTGTTGTGGTCTTAGAACACAAAACTTCCCTCTGACAAAGACAGAACTGACATGCTGTAGCTAATTTCTTTGATTGGAAAAAAATAAATATCTTTTTCCTGAGATAAATAGTTGTACATTTTTCTAATTCCCACATTGTCCTATCTATCATCTACCTATCTATCTATCTATCTATCTATCTATCTATCTATCTATCTATCTTTGTGGAGATCATGGGGCAATGGCGAGACCCCTCAACAATCACATTGCACACACCTTGGCTGGCCTGGCGCCAGTGCGTGTCATGCCAACTATCTAATCTACCTCAAAGCCATAGAGACCTAATATAAATCTGAGAGCTGTATACAGTGCCCACAGTGGCCATGAATGGGATCCAGGATCCAAGATAGCTCCAGGGAAATGAACTGGAATAATCACTCTATTAGTGTGCACCAATCTATTCCTGATGGGGCAGGCATGGAGCAGCAGTTGTATCTTATGGTTCTCGAAGTACATATTCCCTTTATAAGTCAGTATTCTTATATATTTGTCCAACTTGTTATTGGGAAGCTCACTTATTATGGGCCTTTCCTAAGGGGGTGGACAGAAAAATAAAGAGAAAGGAAAAAAGAAAGAAAGAGAGAGAGAGAGAGAGAGAGAGAGAGAGAGAGAGAGAGAGGAGAGAGAGAGAGGAGAGAGAGAAACTCTCTGTGAGACTCATGGGTTGGCTGCCTCCTTGGTCTGGGCATATGTCCAGTTTGTGAGCTTAATCTCCATTTGGGGTCAGGGGAATACAGAAGGCAGCCAATTGATGATTCTCTTTCATCATTGATGTTTCTATATCCCTGCCTCTCTAAAGAAAAATTATATATTAAAACATATGAGCACTTTGATATGATGTGTTTGATATATTTGCTATCAAATGGCTTTTATTCATAGTACCAATAGCAAGATGCAAAACTATAGTCATTGCTGTATGCTTACCATTCTCTTGAAACACCATTCAAACAGCTTAACATTTAATATACAAAATTCATAATACATCCTGCCTCTCTAAAGAAAAATTATATATTAAAACATATGAGCACTTTGATATGATGTGTTTGATATATTTGCTATCAAATGGCTTTTATTCATAGTACCAATAGCAAGATGCAAAACTATAGTCATTGCTGTATGCTTACCATTCTCTTGAAACACCATTCAAACAGCTTAACATTTAATATACAAAATTCATAATACATCCTGGATAATGCTTTACTTTGCTTGTGTTTTTATTGAACTTTTAAAATAGGTCTGATTGCTAGTTTTGTTCCTTCTCTTGTAAACCAACTTTTGTGCTTGTTGGCAATCTCCCTGCTATTGCTATAGGAAAATAACCATTGTCTGAACAGTAAGGTTTTATGTGGAGCACAGTGTGTGGGTGGCTGCTAGAGTGCAATGAGGGAAAAAGTCTACTTTAGATTTTATGACTTTGCGAACCAGCTTCCAGAATGCCACTATTCTTGTTTAAAAAAAAAAAAAAAAATTAAAGAAGCTACACCAGGACTCTCCTCAGCTCTTAAGCTCCCTTCTGGATCATGACCCCTTTATTTTCTGTAGCAGTGAGGTGTTTGGGACCCCAGCAATGAGAGAGTAGAAAAGATCTTGGAACCTGACTTGAGTAGTATTCACTGTGGTAAATCTTTCCTTGAGGATCTTGGTGCACTTAGTATCATCAACGCCCATTTGTTGCCGTATGGTAGGACAGATACTTCCTTCATTTTCATAAACCACATAAAACACCAAGACAATTACATATTTTAAAGGCTATATTACATTTTTTGTCTAGAAGATAATGCAGGAGGTACATACCCCCTATTATTTATAGATATAGAGAAGTTTCTATTTTTTAATTGGTGGGAAGGAAGGAAGGGAGGAAGGGAGGAAGGAAGGCTCTTCTGTTAAAATGAATGCACACCTTTTCTATCCTTTCAGCCAATTCCCATTCTTTACCATCTCTTGACAGAAAGGCAGGCAAAGCTTTCTGGGCATCAAAGGCCCGTCATTCTGCATCTGCCGTGGATCACCCAGAGAGAAGAATCCCATATCACCAGGAATATTTCCAGATCACATGAGCCCAGAATCTGAAGTGTCCTTAAAATTTGCCTAACCTAAAGCATATCTACTTTCTGTTTCAAAATGGAAATAAATGAACTCTTCCTTAATTACTAAGGGGAAAAAATGCCCTTTGTAAACTTAAATGTAAACTTTAACAATATTATAAGTAAAAAGAAAGTTAAAAATAACCCTTTTTTCTGGAAATAAATGCTATTAACTTTGTAGTATATCATTTCCATTTGCAACATATATTTTTTACATAGTAAAATGTTGTGGATGTTTCTCCATGCCAATAAATAACAATTTTCATTTCTATTTTTAGTAAGTTGAATAGAATTCACTCTATAGATGTATCATACTTTATTTAACCAGTCTCCTGCTGATGAAAATTTGGGTGGGTTAACAGATCCTAATTCACCAACATAGGTGAGCAAAGGCCGCAGTTCCAGGCGATGTTCCATGTCACCAGTGATTGAGATGGTCTGTTTCACTTTCAATTCTATTTCACTGGAGGAAAGGATACACATTCAGCAGAGTGAAGACAGCATACTAGTAAACAGTAGCACAGGTTTAGTTTCTCTTATGCTTTCATGAGCTTTAGAAAGTAGTTACTGCCAGCAGAGCTTATGTCTAAATAACTTTGAACTTTAACAGTCATCCCCACTGTTTCCATCTATCATGGACAGTGTTCACATGGAATCATTTTGTAAG
>NW_006283544.1:4210118-4210390 GCF_000327345.1 Myotis davidii
GTCTGTGGGGGTCCCTCGCCCTGTGGCTTTTTCATCTTTTTTTTTTTTTTTTTTTTACAATTTTAGATAAGTTTGGAGCCCTTTTCCTATTCCATTTCATATATCTTTCTATATCTATATCTATATCTATATCTATATCTATATCTATATCTATAGATCTATCAACTTATTTGTATATTATCTTTCTATCTATAGATATATCTTTATCTACTTATATATAAATAATATATGTAATATTATTACTAATTTTTAGAAAGAGAGGGAGGGAACGA
>NW_006283544.1:4211292-4212419 GCF_000327345.1 Myotis davidii
GTGCATGCAACTTGGCAACCTACTTTTTAATTGTATATATCATAAACATTATTCCATGATTCATGTTCCTTGTTAACATATTTTAAAGGCTATATTACATTTTTTCTCTAGCAGATATTGCAGGAGGTACATACCCCCTATTATTTATAGATATAGAGAAGTTTCTATTTTTTAATTGGTGGGAAGGAAGGAAGGGAGGAAGGGAGGAAGGAAGGCTCTTCTGTTAAAATGAATGCACACCTTTTCTATCCTTTCAGCCAATTCCCATTCTTTACCATCTCTTGACAGAAAGGCAGGCAAAGCTTTCTGGGCATCAAAGGCCCGTCATTCTGCATCTGCCGTGGATCACCCAGAGAGAAGAATCCCATATCACCAGGAATATTTCCAGATCACATGAGCCCAGAATCTGAAGTGTCCTTAAAATTTGCCTAACCTAAAGCATATCTACTTTCTGTTTCAAAATGGAAATAAATGAACTCTTCCTTAATTACTAAGGGGAAAAAATGCCCTTTGTAAACTTAAACAATATTAAAAGTATAAAGAAAGTTAAAAATAACCCTTTTTTCACTACTAAGATTAATTACTACTACTATTATTACTATTATAGATATATGGAGCTTTCTTTAAGATTTCAGTGAAACTATATTTTAATTTGGTATAATTGGCACCTTTAAAAATACTGAGTTTTCCAGTTTAAGAATATATGTTATTTAATTCCTCTCAATAATACATTGTAATATTTGTGTATAGTTCTTGCACACTTTTCATTATTTATATTCATCTTAAGATACGTTCATTTTTCTCAAGGATTTTAACTAGTCAAGTTCTGACTGTCTTGACAGTATAAAACCACATTTTTGCTTGCCCAATTTGTAAAACCTGCTTACTATTTATTTTATTACTAGAGGCCTAGTGCACAAAATTCTTGCATAGGGGGGTGTCCCTCAGCCCGACCTGTACCCTCTTGCAATCCAGGACCCCTCAGGTTGGGTCCCTAGGCCTGGCCAGAGATCAGGGCCGAGTGGGGCTTTCCTTCCCCCGCTGCTGGCAGCTAGCTCGGCCCCTACCGCTGCCACTCTTTGCCATCGGTGTGGCACTGCCCCCCCCACCACCAGTCGCCTCCCTGT
>NW_006283544.1:4216332-4217342 GCF_000327345.1 Myotis davidii
ATTTAACCAGCCTCCTACTGATGAAAATTTGGGTGGGTTAACAGATCCTAATTCACCAACATAGGTGAGCAACGGCCGCAGTTCCAGGTGATGTTCCATGTCACCAGTGATTGAGATGGTCTGTTTCACTTTCAATTCTTTTTCACTGGAGGAAAGGATACACATTCAGCAGAGTGAAGACAGCATACTAGTAAATAGTAGCACAGGTTTAGTTTTATGCTTTCATGGGCTTTAGAAAGTAGTAACTGCCAGCAGAGCTTATGTCTAAATAATTTTGAACTTTAACAGTCATCCCCACTGTTTCCATCTATCATGGACAGTGTTCACATGGAATTGTTTTGTAAGAAAGCTGAGTGTCCACCCACTCACTCCCCTCCCTCTCCCTCTTTCTTCCTATAATGCAGCACTTTTATATTTACTAATCCATGAATTCTTGCTGGTCTTGTGCTGTATAGAAACTGAACATTACAAAAGGATCTGGAGGTGGCACCTGCTCCCTATTGCTTTCTCAACTTTTTTTTTTTTTTTTACAATTTTAGATAGGTTTGCAGCCCTTTTCCTATTCCACTCGGCCCCCACCGCTGCCACTCTTTGCCATCTGTGTGGCACTGCCCACCCTCCACCACCACCAGTCGCCTCCCTGTGCTGGTGACAAGCATGGGGTGTGATCGGTTGGCTGGCCTGGGCCTCCCTCTGCAGGGCAATCACTGGGCAGCCTCACCTACCCACCACAAGATTACGGGATCCCCAGATCGATTGCCCCACATAGGGAGGCCCCACCCACCCACAGCAGCGCTGCCATCTGGGTGGCCTGGGCCTCCCTCTTTGTGGTAATAGATCACGGACTCAGCAATTGATCGCCTTGCAGAAGGAGGCCCTGCCCACCCTGCTGGGGTTCCACAATCGATCACCATGCAGAGGGTGACCTGGGCCTCCCTCTTTGTGGAGATCATGGGGCAATGGCGAGACCCCTCAACAATCACATTGCACACACCTTGGCTGGCCTGGCG
>NW_006283544.1:4218419-4219519 GCF_000327345.1 Myotis davidii
TTTCAGTAAAGTCATATATGGGAGGTGACTGAGATATATTTCTCCCTCACATCAATGTTTCTCTCTTTCCTTCTCTCTCTCTCCTTTACTTTCCCTCTAAGAATGAATGAATGTATCCTTGGTTGAGGATAAGGAAAACAATATCTATATCTATACTTTTATGTACATCTACAAATACATCTACATCTTTATCTCTATATCTATCTCTACATCTACATCTATAGCTATGAATAAATGAACATATTCTTAGGCAAGGATAAAGAAAAGAAGATCTATCTATGTCTATCTCCATATCTATGTCTAAATGATCTGTAATTATAAAAGCATAATATGCTAATTAGACCAGGTGACCTTCCGGATGAAGCCACAGAGGCAGTGGGGGGACAAGCCTCGTGCACGAATTTTGGGCATCGGGCCTCTAGTATATCTATATCTATATCTATATCTATATCTATATCTATATCTATATCTATATTTTCCTATTCCATTTCATATATCTTTCTATATCTATATCTATATCTATATCTATATCTATATCTATATCTATATCTATATCTATAGATCTATCAACTTATTTGTATATTATCTTTCTATCTATAGATATATCTTTATCTACTTATATATAAATACTATATGTAATATTATTACTAATTTTTAAAAAGAGAGGGAGGGAAAGAAACACCAATGTGAAAGAGAAGCGTGGACCAGCTGCCTCCTTCACACTCCCTGCCACGGACCCAGCCCACAACCCCAGGCACGAGCCTGACTGGGAATCCCACCAGCAACCTGTCAGTACATGGAACAACAACCAACCAGCTGAGGTATATCAACCAGGTGCACAAAAATATACTAGTATTTTCTTTCTTCTTTTCATTTATATGTTTGTACATTTTAAAATTAAAATCATTGAGGTGAAATGATTAATAAGATTATATAGGTTTCAAGTACACAATTCTATGATGCATCATCTGTATATTGCATTGTATATATTTTACATTTAAATACATTTTTTAAATTTTGCAAAAAATTTAGATTTAAGGAAAAGTTGCAAAGATAGTGCAGAGAGTTCCTGTATACCTTGATACATTTACATTTTTCCT
>NW_006283544.1:4223714-4235462 GCF_000327345.1 Myotis davidii
CTTCTGAATTTCTAACTTTTCTCATATTCTTTGAGGGATTCTGCCAGCACTAGCAATTTACACACATGATTGAAGTAATAAAAAATGTCAGTATTTGTTGCTGACTTGCAGGAGAAAGTGTTGGTGGCGGATATATACTTGTAGTTAACCTAATTACTGTGTCTCCTTTAGCCAGCCCTTTGGCCATTTCAAGCAGCTTTTGCTTTATATCTTTTTTTTTTTTTTTTTTTTACAATTTTAGATAAGTTTGGAGCCCTTTTCCTATTCCATTTCATATATCTTTCGGAATCCCACCAGCAACCTGTCAGTACATGGAACAACAACCAACCAGCTGAGGTATATCAACCAGGTGCACAAAAATATACTAGTATTTTCTTTCTTCTTTTCATTTATATGTTTGTACATTTTAAAATTAAAATCATTGAGGTGAAATGATTAATAAGATTATATAGGTTTCAAGTACACAATTCTATGATGCATCATCTGTATATTGCATTGTATATATTTTACATTTAAATACATTTTTTAAATTTTGCAAAAAATTTAGATTTAAGGAAAAGTTGCAAAGATAGTGCAGAGAGTTCCTGTATACCTTGATACATTTACATTTTTCCTCTAATGTTATCATCTTCAATACAACAGTATACTTGTCAAAGTTAAGGATCTAATATTGGTACATTAGTATTAAATAAACTCCATCAGATTTGGATTTCACCAGTTTTCCATTAATGTCCTTTTTTCTATTCTAATTACTTTAAAACTTTTTTTCAGTATTTTTTTCCCAGACTTTCTTATTGTTTCTGGTGAAGATACTTTTGTGCCCAATATATTCAAGTATCTATACACATGTGTATACACACACACAAACACACACACACACCCACAGCTACACACATGCAGGGTTTTGATTCAGTGAATCGATACAGCTGTCTTTGATCCACTTCACATATCAGTGCTCCTCATACAATAAATATTTTGAAATACTCTTTCTATTTTTTGTAGTAATTGAGGCTGCCACCAATTGAGGTTACCTTCTTGGACGTCAGTTCTTCTCATTTACGCAGAAAAGGTTTTCAGGTCAACAAAAATGAAAGTAAAACAAAGTGGGATTTATTAAAGTTACACTCCAAGCAAGGAGCAGGCCAGTGGAGAGAGAGACCATGGCCCCGGACTCTGGGATTATATGGTTAAAACGAGGGATCTTCTGGGTGGACACTTTCAATTGCATTCAGGGATGATTGACAGAAAAGGGTTATGTAACTGTTTTTCTTCTGTGCATGCCCTTACCTATATGCATACTGAAAAACCCACCAGGGTCAAAACCGTAATGCAAATTTTATTTAATTAGTCCAGGGCCCTACTAAGGTCACATTGAGGTCATGTCATTTTCCTCTGAGCTTGCACCAAGAACTGGCTGGTGATCTGCTCACAGAGAGGTGGTCTGAAGGCAATGTTGGGCTGACCCCTGTCAGGACCCCAGGGCAGGCCTCACCCCAGACCCTCATGTTTAACTTCCTACCTAACAAGGCTTCTTGACCTCATTCTGCTGCCAAAAATGGGGATACCTTTTTGAATACCTATTATGTTTCAAAAAGATATATTTTATTCCCCTGATACTCATGAAATTCTGTATATGTATACCATTCCTACCCTTTCAAATTTCTATCTATTGATCCCCTATTTTCTCTCTTCAAACACACAACAAAGGGCTTTCTCAAAGATGTCCCAATGAGTTGTCTTTTGGACCCTAGAGGGCAAGAGATATGACTTGGAGAGGCTGTGAGATGTAAAGAAATAGGTAATAGCCCCAAATTGTGATCTGCTACAATCCAGTTTTAATAGTGGTTAAATTAAAATTCAGAATCAAATTAGGATAAGATATTACAATAAAATATTATTATGACATCAGAACAGATATTAGTCTTAAGTATTAGCACACCTACCTATTAATAATTGAGTTGTGCTAATGTTTCACAGGAACCAGATCAGAATAAGGGTTGGCAAACAGTGAGCATGTCTTTAAGTAAGTTTGAGTGTGTGAACTTATAAAAAAACGAATAACATAACTAAGAATGAAAAAGGACAATTTGCAAGTTAGTAGAGGTTTTCCCCCCAAAATGAGTGTGAAAGACATGAAAGTGCTCCAAAGCATTCACCAAAAATGCCTCATTGTCCCAAATAAACAGATATAACTCTAAGCTTGTATTTATCAGGCAAAGTAGCAGATAGTTCAGTTGCAGACTTTGGGAAACAGATAAGATGATAGTGACAATTTTATTTTTATTAGAGTTACTTACACCAGCTCCTTAAAGACTAATCAGTTTCATAATGTTTGTGAAGAGCTCTCCAATTCCCACTTATAGTTGTCCATATTTCGATGTTTGAAGGTGGTTTTGTTACAGGCACCCCCCAGACACCAGAAAAGGTGCTATAGAACAGCCCCGAGTCAGAGGGAGAAGACTTGTCCCCTCCTCGGTTTTTGTCAGTCTCGTAGGAATGAATTCATATGAGGACAGCAACATTGTAATAAAGCTAATTTATTAAAAGCTAAAGCAAGCCCAGCCAGCGTGGCTCAGTGGTTGAGAGTTGACCTCTGAATGAAGAGGTCACAGTTCGATACCCGGTCAGGGTACATGCCAGGTATGGGCTCGATCTCCAGTGTGGGGCATGCAGGAGGCAGTGGATCAATGATTCTCTCTCATCATTGATCTCTCTCTCTCTCTCTCTCTCTCTCTCTCTCTCTTTCTCTCTCTCTCTCCCTCTTCTTTCTTCTCTGAAATTAGTAAACATATGTGTGTTTTTTTAAAAAAAGGTAAAATAAGTATATTTATTAAAGAAGCAAGGTAAGCAAATTTACCAAAATACACCTATCCTATGAGCTGTAGATAGAATTTCCAACTAATTTGGGAAGCAAGTGTGGTGGGGGTTCAAGAGGTTATATCTTCTTCTATCTATAGGTTTTAAAATTCCTCTGCCAGATATCCTGCTATAGATGAAAAAGTTCCCCTTTTACTTAGTTATGGCTTTTCCAGAATTCATGAGAAGCACATGGCAATTTCATCTTGCCAAACCCTGAGACTGCTGGCTTCTCTGTTTAGGGAATGACATATAACTGCCCTTTTATTTATTTTTATTTTCCCCTTTCCCTTCCCCCCTCCTTTCTTGCATTTTTTTAATTAGAAAGGCATTAACCATTTACTCTCAAGTGTCCTTGGTTTGGGGAAGATAATAGCCTGTTATTTACCAGCTAGCCACAAGCTGTCCAAACGGTTTGACTTGGTTTAATTTTCTCGACTTAGTTTCCCTATTCCACTTGCTTAGGGATTTTCCTAGCTTCTCACTATCCTGTAACAACTTGAGGGAAATGGATCATTTACTTCCAGACAAATTAGGGTAAGGGGAAATTTATTCAAGGCTTCTAGTCAGAGTATCCAGGCTCTTATTTTACTTCAGCATATCAGGTAAAACGCCCTCTTCCCCAGGCACACTCCCTCTCAAACATATAAAAGTAGCAGAACTACACGAAGAGTCAACATCTCTATCATTCTTGTGAACTTTGCACCTTACAAGCCAACATCATGGCCAATTCTCAGGGAAGCTCATTTTTTTCATGAAACGTTTGCTTATTTATGCCTTCTCTGGATGTCTGAGCCTTTCTCCTATCACTTGAATGGGCTACCCTTTCCCATCAAAACCAGAGAAAGATCTAATGTTTTTCTCAGTGGTGTGGGACAATGTTTGTTTCCAATGCTGCAAAAGAAAAGCTGCTCATGCCATCCCATGTAAGGCAAGAGAACTTGGATTTAGGATTCACAATGACAAATTCCATTTTGGGGGTGAAGAGCAGGAAAAACACCTCTGACGTGCCCATGATTATCCAGCACTAGGAATTAAAAACAAAGAAACAGAAAACACTGTTAATGACTCAGTGAATTGTCCTGACAAGTGAGGCTAAGACTGAGAAGCATTTGCAGATAGGCAGGCTGACAGCACTGTATTAAGGAAGAATGTTCTGAAGTGATGGGAAGATGCTACTAAGAAAAAGAGAAAGTGTGACCCAGTTCAGTATCTAAACCCCAGCCAGTCAGGGGATCATAGTTCTTAACTGCTCCCTAGTAGCAAAAACATGTGGGAGTGAATTTTGATATGGAGGCAGAAAAAATAGTCTAATAAAAAGACTACTAAGGAGTAGGGTACAATTGTCAAAACATTCCTTCATATAGAATTTTTTTTTGTCTTCCATCTAAAGTTGCATCAGACGTAAAACCCATACTCTGAAGAAGACCCCAGGGAAGGCATTCTGCCCTGGTTTGATAGGGTTTGTTCTCACTTCAACATCAACTAAGAAAGTTCCTGAATTTTAATCATTACATACACTGATAAGAAGGAAGAGAAGTGGAACAATAGGTTCCTGGCATATTATTTTAAATATTTCTTATTGAATAATTTGAAAGGAATGAAACTCTCTCTATTTTAACAACACTGATGCAAAGGAATGGGCAGTGTAAATTCATCAACAGCCTAAACACATGTCAGATATAAATCAATACATATTTATTGAGAAATTAGCATTGGCAGAGCAATATTATACAAGCAAGAGATATAGAAGTGTACAGAATCATGCAAAGCCTCTCTATTTAGGAAATATACATTCTGGTGAGGGAAGGTGTTGGGCAATGATTTTATGAGATTCATAGCGTAGCAGTGGTCAGTGAGAAGCAAGTTTGAAAAAAGAACAAGGAGTCATTCTCAGTTACGGGTCTGATATCATGAGGAGAGATTGCCAGATAATAATGTTATTGCTACAAACGTATAATTTATAATTTGTGTACCTATATACAATTTAATGAAACTAAGTGTGTTTAACTAAAACTGGGTAATTAACATTAAATCATCTTATATAATAAAAGGCTAATATGAAAATTGTCCCCTCGACCAGGAATTCAACCAGGAGTTAGACCACGGGGGTGGGGCTGGCCAGCCAACTACCCGCAGTCCCTCTCCCTGCCCTGCCCGAATGGCCTCAGATGCAAATCTGAAGCCTAGATATTTAACATTTCAAAGAGAGTAGCAAAGAAGTGAAGATACTGACCTTGTTATACTTACCATTTGCCCTACCTGTGTAAAGAACTTTATGTTACTTTGTGTTTATTATAGCTATATGCCTCTCAAGTACACCCTTTGAAGCTAGGGATACATAACTTTAAGATGAAAACTAACAGAAGAAAAATTGCTTTCCCCAAACAAACTCATTATAGACAATGGACAATCAATCCCCAAATGGATTGTACTTTACAGCTCAGCTTGCTGTGATAGTTACAGCATTGCTATTGATGTACAAACACACTGATTACAGTTGCTTATCATATCTCTATGCCACCAGCAGTCTCCACCTTGTTTGTCACCTGAAAATGTCATATATACTTATATAGGGCTAAGAAATTTGAGACCATATTTCTCCCCTGAGTTATGTAATTAGTTATGTAATTAGTTATGATCACTTAACCCAGGGGGGAAAGAGACACACTCAACTGGAACTATAAGTTTAATCACCTGGTTATTTAGTCAGTGAGTCAATCAGAGAGAACAATGCACGTGGTTCTCCTACAATGTGCAAAGACCTGCTAGCAATATCTGAAACATTTTGCATGTGGATTTTTCCTGGCTTACTCTCCAGTCCTTGGATTATTTTATGAATATTCAATCAAAATAAAATAAGCATCAAAGCCTTATACACAAGCATGAAGAGAAAATGATATGCACCTTTCATTCTTAGGAAAAACAAAGGACCAAGGGGTGCACCCAGGAAGCAAGTTGGTCTAGTTCTGCTGGAAATACTGAGAAATATTTACAGAAAACTCATATTTTGTTAGAATTTTTGCTTCCATACTTTATTCTTTTAAAATTACACAGATCTTTGTTGATTTCAGAGAGGAAGGGAGAGGGAGAGATAGAAACATCAGTGATGAGAGAGGATCATTGATTGGTTGCCTCCTGCATGCCCCTTACTGGGGATCAAGACTGAAACCCGGGCATGTGCCCTATCTGGGAATCCAACCATGACCTCCTGGTTCATAGGTAGACTTTCAACCGATGAGCTACTCTGGCTGGGCCATACTTTATTCTTTTTAATAGATGACTAGTGGGAATGAGGAAATAAAAAATAATATAAATTACAAAATATATACTTTGAGGGCAATGAACCATGATCTTCCTGGCTTTCTTTACCTAAACACAGTTTAGGAATATAACTTTAAAACTTCCCAAGGAAGTCGCACCCTCTAACCATTGAGATAAAATCTATTTATTACATCTTTAATTTTTAAATTAATAAATATAAAATTGAGTCCCTAGTGCTTCTTTAATTATCACATTTTAGATTGCCAAATCACACCCACTCTTCCATATTATGTCAAAAATGAATGTGTCCGTTGGCATGGTAACTGAGCTATGCAGAAGCTTGTCCAGAGAAACCTATCCCATCTCATCATATTTGCAAATTATAGATTAAGGCCTTTAATTTTGGGGGGGAAAGGATAAAATAATTATAAAATACATTATATACTTATTATTTAGGTCACACCTTTTGAATAATAGATATTGTTTAGGTAATGATTCTTTAGTTTTTAGTTGGTCACTTGCCACCCACCCACCTTCCCCCGCCTTCCCTCTGAATTCCATAACATAGATCAGAGATATAGAGGAATAGAACAGACTGTGGGAAGAATATGCTTTTAAAAGAAATATAGAATTAAATTTTCTGGAGCAAAGAAATATGTTTTTGACAATGGACATTGATGGTGAGATTATATGACAATTGAAATATATTTGTGATACTTGCTAAAATGGACAATGAAAGTCAGATCCTCTGAGTACCTAAAGTATAAGGACTCAGAAAACATTTGCCAATCATTTATTGCTGGGTAACTGTCCATTCCACACTAGCTATACTCTCCAAATATTTTTGGTATCGCTAATTGATTTTATTTAAATCTTCATGTTTTTTTTTCAATACAAAAGAACAATTTAGTTGTATACTTTAAAAATTTTGAAAATCAGTGAAAAGATTATCAGACTATCAAGCAAAATTTTTAATGTGTAAATTTTATATCTAAAATAAAGAGATGTGATAAAATTTATTGCTCCAGGAGGTGACTTACAAAGAGTCAATGGCACTCAGAGGCAGTGACCTCACATCTGGTTGGAATTTGCCTCAATCCTTTTAAGTCTTTATTTTGAACATACATATTTATAAAACTAATAGAGACTGGCAAGTTTTAAACTATCAGTACCCAAAGGAAAACATAAAAATGAACATACGTACTTGGAAATTTGAATGAAATACTGCATCAAACTTTCAACGGACAAAGCTACCACAATGAATGGTAGCTCTCTGGAGACACTATGTTGGAACAGCACACTTGCAAATTATCTCCATAAGTACAATTATAAGAATGAAAACTTGGAAAGTACTTTCAGTTTTATTATAAAAATGCACACACAACAAAGACGGTATTAAGTCATCTCTTGGTTCTACTTGCATTTAGTACTTGCTCTTGAGCAGCTTTCTTTGCTTTTACCATCTTGACCAGTTCCTAGGAAGGGAAAAAGGTGTTATTTAGAACTGGTAGATACCGTATTTCTAGTGCTTGGTATAAATAGTAAAATATTCAAATTGGATAAATCTGTAATTAAAGACATTACTGAAAAAAACTGAGTTTACTAATAGTCCAAACTCTGAAAGTTTCTAAGACTGGTCATTTCTTTGTAATTTTGGGCCTATGATTTGCTCATTTATTTCTTCTATCTGTTTTTCCAGAGCAGCCTTTCCTACTTCTTTTGTAGATGATGTGAGTGTTTCATTCAAGCACTGTAAACTTGCTAAATCAAGGCGATCACAAAGTCTGTAAGTAAGAACTGCATTCTTTACCAAAACTTTTCATGTAAAAGGAATGTTTCAAAATATCTATACTAATAAAAGGGTAATATGCTAATTAGACCAGGTTGACCAGACATCTTCCAGTTGTACAGTCCTTCTTCTGGACAAAGACACAGTGGTGGAGGCCAAGGCAGAGGCGATTAGGGGCAATCCGGCCAGCAGGGGAGGGCAGTTAGGGGTGATCAGGCTGTCAGAGGAGAGCAGTTAGGGATGCTTAGGCAGGCAGGCAGAGGGGTTAGGGGCGATCAGGCAAGTGAGTGGTTAGGAGACAGTGGTCCCGGATTGCGAGAGGGATGTCCAACTGCTGGTTTAGGCCTGATCCCTGTGGGCATCCCCCGAGGGGTCAGACATCCCCTAAGGGGTCCCAGATTGGAGAGGATGCAGGCCAGGCTGAGGGACCACCCCCCCCCATGCATGAATTTTGTGCACCCGGCCTCTAGTACATACATACTATAATTGGATATAATTTATTAATCCTGATCAACATTTTGCAGTTTCTGAAATTTAGAACAAACAATTCCAAGTGCTAGTGCTACAAAAATTAAATATATATAGATAGATATATACAAATGGCAATATATGTCTATATATCTATACATTTATATTCTTATATTTCGGAGACATCATTTAATTGAAATAGATTTAGAAACATAATTTAAATAGAATATGTAGGACTCCAAAGAGTGGATATCCAAAGATGCAGGTTAACTCTCTTACAAACACACATATACACATTATCCCTCAAACACACACACACACACACACACACACACACACACACACATTAATTCATTCATTCGTTTTTAATTAATTAATTTATTCAATAATACATTAATTAAATGTTTGAGTAATATTCTCAGGTTAACTTTTAAATAGTATTAGAATTTCTACCTCTTAAGTTGCAATAAATAAATGTAAAATAAGTCTTACTGAAGATTCATATTTCAGTTTTAAAGGGAAGAAATCAAGTTGCAGAGACTTGCCTGAGAGTAAGTTATCTGTTCTGGGAATAATTCCTATACTCATTTCAGATAGATTGTAGCACCAACTTCTATTAGACATCTTTGAGAATCTATCCTATGTCTTGGGTAGGTTGCACATGTCTTTTAAATCACTAACTGCAATGCCTTAGGATCCCCAGAAGGGACTATCCATTTTTTTCTTATAATCAGTTTGAGCAATGGCTTCAGCAATGACTATAGATTTCGGGGTCAACCGGACCCAATAATTTCTTTCCTATTGTCATTATAATTGAAAATCCAAATCCATATGCCCAAAGACAATAGAGTTGATCTCATTAGCACACTAATGTTGGAAGTGTCTGCACCAGTTGAGCCTGGGTTGTTTTCCTGGGATCACTAATCCATGTGAGTCACAGCTCGCCTCCAGTATAGATTGAGTTCATAACCAGCTTTCCTTCAAAGGGATTGTTGCAGCTCATAGCCTGTAAAATCTATTTAACTGTTATTTAACCTAAATATAAGGATGGAGGAAACAGTTTAAAGCATTTTTCCTCTAGCAAAACCATAGAGGACAAAGCATTTCCTGTAGTTACTTCGACTTTATTAAGGACTCTCCCATGTGCTTGTAATGATAGAAATGATACTTCTCATGGCATTTATGTTTTGAATAATATGAGGTGAATACAAATTTAGAACTAAATTTCTCAGAAACACCCTTTCTTAGAAGTACACATTGCAATTTCTGCCCTCCCCCTCATGTTGAGGGTGTACTGTTATCAATGTAAAAGAACAGTGTAGAAAATTGCAATGGACTAGAAGAGATTTATAGGATGAGCTCACTTTAAAAGGAGTCAGGTTTATGAGTTTTCTTGAGATGGAGTGCTTTCCTTATTTACTCAGAGGGACAGAAACAATCGCAGGCTCCATGATACTAGACCAGAATCACCAATGCGAAAACAGTAACTGTAGTAAAGACACACTTTGCTGCATCAAATAAAATTTCCATGTATGATGAAAAAATTATGTCTTAAGAAATGAAATTAGAGGCTCCAAGGGATTCAGAAATAAATACACTAGAAACTGAATACTATATTATACATATGTTTAATTAGCTGTTGTTCAAGAAAATTTGGTATCTTGCAATAGCAGTTTTATTAAAACACATTAAAATGAAATTATGTTTTAAACATGAAATATAATAACAACTGCTATATGTGAATGCATCGCAAAATGACACATCTTATTGGCCAAGGCCTAATATATGACCTTTTTTATTCATATGAAAAATGAAATATATGCATTCATTTATTCATAAAAGAACAATACACACACATATATGTATGTATATACACCTATATATACATATATAGGTATATATACCTATATATGTGTGTGTATGTACATGCATATTTTCAAAACCTTTAGGAAAGTTAGTTGTGGCCCTACAGGAAAGATGTGTACTGTTAACATTATTATATATATAAGTTAGGGGAACAGATGCTTTATAGTAGCTTTTAAAACTAAATTCTAGTTCTAAGACCTACCACTTACTGGCTCTCTGAGACCATTGTTCATTGATTTACTCTAGGGGAATTATGTTCCTTAGCCACTGAAAAATAGTCAAGTAACAGCTGCCTTACCTAAAAATATAGCGATGTTGGTACCTGGAAAAAGAAAAGTTCTATAAAAATTCAGCTACTATGTTGATTAAGAGTATTCTGTATTTGTTCAAATACACTTATAATTAAAATTAGATTATGTGTTGCCTAATTCCAAACACCCCCATAATACAGATGAAGGAACCACACATAAAATGTCATTCCCTTCTCTAAATTTATTTTGTAAAATCAATTAAATAAATTGAAAACACTCCAAGATTTCTTACAGACATGGAAAATGAAGTTGAGACTATTGATAATCATTCAGGTGGTTCATATTAAAATATAACTTCTGAATTCCTTAAAGAACTATGAAATCAATGGATTTTTAACTAGTAGTTATCTATTACTTCCTGTTTCCCTAATCTGTTTGTACATATTGTTATAGGTATGGAAATATATGGATGTAGAAACATGATTTTCAAAATTTATGGTGGGGAATTTATTTTAATCTTGCATAAGCCATCAATCACCGTTTGTTTCCAATCTTCTAAATGTCTGTTGATTCTGATAGCTAACATAAATAACCCTTCTCCAAATTCATTGTAATTCTCTGCTGGCCCAAGGTTCTCTTATGTGGACTGCTTCAAAACTTCTAACTGGACTTCCAAACTCTGGACCAGTTCTCTTATTCATCCTCAGAGCATGTGTAAGATGTCATTATTTAGAAAGTGCTCTTAAACAACAATAATTAAAAAATTCATGTACCTTTAATTTCACTATCTTACTTCAAAAAAATTCCAAAATAGCTACTTACCTAACCAGTGGCAGTGCTTGCATATTTCTGTGTTCCACATACTTCACTGTATCAAGTATTATAGACTGTCTAATATTTGATTTAATGAATGTACAATGAAGTTTTATAATCTATACTAGTAGCCCGGTGCACAAAATTCATGCACATTGAAAGGGAATTAATTTGAGGAACATAATTTGGGCTCACTCTCTAATATCAATAATATGTGAGCATGAGGCAGTCTGCGTTTCTGAAATTCAATGACATGAATTTTAGCTATTACTTTGCCAAATAAATGGAATTTACAGATATCATTTAAAAGAGCATTCAGCTTAATATTAAAAACTCTGGCTACCAAGTCAGGTCTGTTTTCAACTTTTTGCCAGTGATGTAAATTGTTTACAATATCTGCCTATGTCATGGTTATGAATAAAGCGGGCTTGCCATACTTCG
>NW_006283544.1:4235509-4241636 GCF_000327345.1 Myotis davidii
GTGTGACTTGTGTCCTTACATTTTGTTAGTATTATTGTTGATTACACTGTTATCTCTGAGTCTTAATGCAATATCTGTTCCCCAGCCTTTTTCACCATGTGGAAAAAGAATAGGATATGTCATTGCATCTAATGTAGGAAACAGGATATTGATTTGTTTCATTTTAGTGGCATTTGGATTACTGGGATCTGGTTCACAATGAACGACCAAGTCCCTTTCAAAAGGAGGTTCTCCATCTTCATTTCTGAATATGACAGCAACCTTGGTTACACGAGGAGAATTATATCTATCCGGATCACTGTTATGATTGTATTTAACCGCCATTGTTACTTCTGTGGGAGCAATATCTTTTGCTGCTGCTTCAGATTGGGCTTCCTTTTCTACCTCATTTAACATCTTGTACAATTTTGTTAATTCACTTATGTCATGCATGAGGTTGTTGATGTTGATCATGAGTCTTTCTAAGCATCCCTGGTTTTCTGGCATTGCTAATCTTTTACTTGTAGCTCTGGTTGTATCCAAAATAGAGAGTTGAGTAAACTTCCGAGAAACACCATGGGAAGGATGTAAAGTTCCAGTATGGTGGTAAACTTGTCCTTGCATTTTAAAACAGTATGGCCCATATCCTGATGGCGATGCAATATTAGCAGCCATGGAAGCAAAAGAACTATTATAGAACAAATATTTTCCATGAAATTTTTACTGTCAGAATCTTCATTTGCCAATAGTCTTTTTAAATTTGCCAGATAATCTGGAAAATGTATATCATTTGGACAGACTTTCTCTTTGCTACATCAAGTAAATTTCCCATTGGATGATTTTTTCATCAGAGAAATTTAGTGATGGCAAAATTCATATCAGTCATTCCACCACAACTATGTTCAAGAATTGGATCCTCATGTACTCCAATTTCGCTGAGAAGGCAGTTCATACCAGAATTGGTAGTACTTGTTGATGACTGTTCTCTAGACATATTCTGTCATTGCCACTGCCTTCTTTCAACATCAAAGGCACATTGGTCTTTAGACATTTTCTGTCAATAATGCCGGTGTTTTTCGGCATCAGAGTGACATTTTTCCAATAGCTGGTCTTCAGATACATTCTGTCACAAGCGTTGCCTTCTTTCAAGATCAGATGCAGGCTGCTCTGCAGACATTTTCTGTCGATAACGCCAGCATCTTTCCACTGCAGAGCTATGTTGTATCAACAGTTGTTCTTTAGACATAGTCCTACCTCTCTACTGTCACAGTCTGAGATACAGGTGGATGAGAATCCTGATTGTCAGGCCGCTCAGAGCTGTCTGACCAAAGGCTGTTTCTGGCTGATTCTGTGGGGGTGGGACTTCCTCCTCCCTGCTGTCAGTTTCTACAGTTGTGATGAGGAAGCAGGGGTGAAAGAGGAAGCCACGCCCTCCCAGCTGCCCTATCTCTCGCTCTGCTCTCTGTCCAGTGGTCTCCTGCTCTACCAAGTCCTCCAAACCTTCTGCTCTCTGCCTGCTCCTCTCCTGCTCTGCTCTCTACCCGCAAGGTCCTGGGAGCCCACGGCCACGGCTGCCGTCGCCTCCTGGGACGCTTGACACCAGCATATGCAAATTAACAGCCATCTTTGTCAGGTTAATTTGCATAGCCACTCTGTTTGGCTGGTGGGCGTGGTTTGAGCATAGCAGAGGGATGGTTAATTTGCATGTTTCTCTTTTATTATATAGGATATATGAAGAGCCTGGGGCCATCACATCCAAAACAACAAAACGATTGACCAAACAGGTTGAGTGGGGCAACCAGGCCTGAGAAAGTTAGTGAGGGATGAGAAAATGACTGAGCAGCAGGTTGAGTGGGGCCACCAGGCTGGCAGGGGGAGCAGTGAGGAGTGACTAGGCCAGCAGCGGGGGGAAGTTGGGGGTGACCATGCTGGTGAGGGGGGCAGTTAGGGCTGACTAAGCTAATGGGGGGGCCATTGGGAGCAACCAGGTTGGCAGGTGAGCCAATTAGGGGTGATCAGGCAAGCAGGCAGGTGAGCAGTTAAGAGCCAGCAGTCCTGTATTGAGAGTGGGATGTTCGATTGCTGGTTTAGGATTGGGCCTAAACTGGCAGCCAGTCATCCCCTAAAGGGTCCCGGATTGGAGAGGGTGCAGGTTGAGCTGAGGGGACACCCCCCCATGCACGAATTTCATGCACTGGGTCTCTAGTTTTAAAATAAGGTGCCTGATAAGTAGAAATACAAAGAATTCCAATTTGGGGAGAAAATATATATTTTTAAAAAAATTTAAATCATCTAAAAAAAATGCATGTTTAATAAAAATTTCCACTAAGAACTTGAGGAAAATAATTCTGGTCCCTTAAAAACATGAGTACTCCAGCTTCAGGTACAAAATCCTTGATTTGTATCCTGTGTGCCAGTTACATGAATTGGTCCTTCAACACACAGGCTTGCCTTGAGTCATGTTCTTTGCAGGAATGGCAATTTTCTTGTCACTACCTAGTGAAATTCAACTTTATTGTAACATTTCCTTCAGGGTTCTCACTAAGTCTCTTTCTGAGGCAAATGTTATAGTTCTGTATCTGATATTGAACTGCACCTTATTCACAACTAGTTATTACATCATTCATGACCCTAAGATACCAGAGATTCACACTATTTCCATTTTCAATTTGTTTTTTAATAAATCAGGAACTATGTGTTAACATAATCATCTGTGCATTCTTAACCCTTAGCACAATGCCAAGTATAGCAAAGACTTACTTGGTTCTTATTTTAATGGATTGTTTTTTGCATCAATATTTGTTAATAAATCAATATGCAGTTAGGCAAAAGAAGCTCTGGTTAAACTGATAAAATATGCTTAGTTTTCAGTAGCTGCAGATTTTCTTAAAAATAGTAAGAATTAAAGCATTTCATGTGTAGTGTTACTATAACAAAAAAAATTAAAGAAGACTAGTAAGACTACTTTATTAAAATGTATTGACTACTTATGTATTAGCAAATAATATAATTGTTCACAGAGGAATGCTTATATTGATATATCTCTGTCTTACATATAAATACGTATTATAATATTTCATCAAATTTAAGGCACAATTAACTCTAGGAAGATCCATAACTGATATATTACTAAGGATTGGAAAAATAAATAGATGCAATGCTTTTTAATTGCTTATAATTTTATTTTATACTTATCAAACTAGTGGCCCAGTGATGGGAGGTTTGGAGCCTGATGAACGCCAGGAGGGGTATGGGGAGGAGAAACCAAGCTGTTACCATTTTGAAACCAAGTTTCATCTGAAGCGGGCATGGGGTGGGGGGTGGGGGGAGGCCATGAGCTGTCGCTTCTTGATAGAATATGGAAAGCCTTTCACGTTGACTTGGAGGCTAGGACCTGCCGTTCTGCTCCATTTGGGCCAAGCACTCCTGAACCAGCCCTCTCACATGAATGATGCCTCGTTTCTCCATCGCTCTTGCTGCCCACATAGTGGGGGTCGGATCTCCTTCCCCAGCTCTTCGATGATGGCCAGCAGCTCAGGTATTTGCTCTGGAACACCTGGTTGTTCCCTGTTCCCCGCGTGTAGCCTAGAGATGGTGGTCCATAGTCACTCAGCAGCTGGTGGTACTGGGAGGACGTGGCCATGATGGTGGAAGGCGGTATTGAGGGAGGCAGCGGGCATGTGCGCAGTCAGGTTCGGTTTATAAGACTTCCCCCGCCCCCGGCGGCGGGGTGCAGGTCCCACGAGGCAACGGAGAGCACCAGGCAGGCCTGGAGTCTGAGCTCCGGAGCACTTTTTGTTGTTGACAGCTCAGGCCGCACAGGCAGATATGGCTGCCCCTCACCTTGACACCACCGCAGTATCATGATCTTTCAGTGTCTTGATGTTCTGCTGGGGCTGCTCAATTTCTTTCTGCAGACACTCAATCTCTTTATGATGAGTGATCTCTTCTTCATGTTGTTTCTTCAAGGCTGCCAGCTGTTCTTTAGTCCACTCTCAGAAGTATCATTCCTCTTCGGCCTTCTCATTTTTTTGTGAACGTCCCACCGGCTTCCCTGATGGCGTCGCCTCGGAGCTGAAATTTGTCAACCATTTGCAGCCGAAGCCTCCGGCTTCCATGGCCCTCACTCCCCACACTGAGCTGCAGCTGTGCCACCAATGCGGACACTGCCATTGTTGTCAGTGCCCCGCAGCTCCTGACCACCCCACTTGGTTTTAAATGCAAACCTGCCTTGGACAGGCCTTGAAGGTCTTTTTTCCTTCTGTCTGCTCATGTTCAAGTGCCAGCAGCGCTGGTCCTGGTCCATTGGTGCCTGGTCTGTCCTCTTGAGATTGACCCCGCAGGACTACTAAGGGAGCCAGTCGCCAGTTCCACCCACCCCCGATGCTGCCTGCGCAACCTCCTCCTGTTCGGTTGTGACCTGTTATGGCATCCCAGCCTAATCTGCACATTTCTCTATTTTATATATAGATATATAGATATAGATATATATAGATAAGCTATGTTGTGTTTACTTAAATGCAGATTTTTCTCTTATATCACTTGAATACAAACATAAGAACAAGACAACACAAGCATAATAAATTGAATAAGATATTTCCAAAATCTTTTCACATTTAGAGTCAAATGCTTCTGAAATCTTTTACTACTCAGAGTTATTGATGTATTTTTCCCCCCACATAATAATGTACCATCAAAACATTAGTGTTACAACATTTTAAGGAACCCATAAAGAATTAGTAGCCATTGATTCTAAGTTCTTTCCTCATTTGCACTTATAAGCAAGATAACCTGATTTCTGCTTTAGGAATATTTCTAAACACATTTCTAAATGACCACTTCCAACCCTTTCTATTCATATTATTTTTCCCTTATTGTCTTTAAGATTTTGCTCAAAACCACTAACATTTATTCTCTAAGTCTTGATGCTAGCTGCTATGAGAATGTGTGCAATAACTGATAATTATTTCATGACTTATGCTTGAGACAAAAAAAAATTCAAGTATGCCATTGACTGGTGCATCTGTTTGTGATCTTAAAGTATGAAAAAAAAGGCATGTGACACAGGATCAGAGAAATGTAATATAATATTTTCTGACTCAGTCTGCAAGATTTTAGTATCAGAGATGTACATATATCAAATCATCATGTTATATATACATTTTAAGATCTTAAATTTCATTTGTCAATTATAGCTCAAGAAGCTGAAAATAATTTTCAGAATTTTATATTTGACATTGGATTAGCTATCTTTTAAAAATTGTTTTCTTTTTTATTTTTAAACAATTGAAAGGCATTAATCATATATACAAATCTCACTTCTTGTAACAAAAGCTAACCGTGTTCTTTCTTCCAAAAGCTAACCATGAAACATTCTTTTTTTAAAATTATCATTTAGTTCAGAAATTGCAACAGAAAGATTAAACATTTTCCAAGTTAGGAATTGTTCCTTACTTTAAAAGGAAAATTAAATCTATTTCACCAAGAGAGGTTGTCTCCTTAATTGAAAAATATATAATTTCTAATGGTAATCTTTCTTATAAAAATTGTTAGGACCGAAGATGTACCTTTATGGGACCTACCAGGTGACATCCCTAAGAATTAGTCAAAATCAGAGCACTCAGAGTAAAGTGCCATGCATTCCCTAAAGTAAGCCATGCATTTGCAGAAATCTGTTTACGACATTCAGTGCTTCAAGGTCAATCAATGCACTGACTATGAAAACTGATTTATAGTCTAACACAGTACTCTAATATTCATGATTAAAAAGTGTTGTTATTCTTTTCCTGGACCACTTTGGAACTTTTTTATTATTAAAACTCTGTTAACTGTCCAGATGGGATAAATCTTTAAGAAAAGAGTAGCTCATTTGCAAGCAAACTTTCTGGCCAATTGACAGAGTCCTGTAGATGGTATCATTACAAAGATTTATTTTTTGGGGAGTAGGCATGTAGAGGGTGGCTTGCTGCTTTTACAGAATTTTTCCAAGGTGAAGAAAATTTTATGGAAATCAACTAATTTTGTTGTTTTCATCTCCTTTCCATCTCTTCTGACATCGAATATCTATCATAATCCCCTGAAAGATCTCCCATTTCTCATTTCTGCCTTACACTCCTATCTTCCCCTTTCCTCATTTTTCTCCCTCTTT
>NW_006283544.1:4241849-4243423 GCF_000327345.1 Myotis davidii
GAGATGTGCAGGAGGCAGCTAATCGATGTTTCTCTCTCATCGATGTTTCTAACTCTCTATCTCTCTCCCTTCCTCTCTGTAAAAAATCAATAAAATATATTTAAAAAAATTAATATAGGCCCATTAGTACCTTAAATAGAGAGGTGAAAAAAAAAATAGAACATTTTGAGAAAAATGAGCTCTGGTTGATTTCATTTAAATATTAGCCTGCAACATCTGCTGTGGTATTACAGAAGCCAGAAAGACTTTGAAATAATTTATAAAATAAGGAAATTTACTGAAATAGACAAAACTTGACATTTTACTCGTGTTCTTTATTCTTAGAAGAAAAAAATACATCCATGGACCTAGGAAAATTGCGTTTGGGGATAGAAAGTATTACAAATAAAAGAGAGAAAAATCTCAAGTGAGATAGAGGTGTACTCTCCTTTTTGTTTACTATTATGTGACTTTGGGGTTATTTTCTAAAATAGGAATGAATGAGTTGTAAAGAGTTTATATCAAAAACTTGCTTACATTCATACCATTAACTGTAATAGAACTTCATTTTTAAAAAGGGAAATTTTTTTAAAGTTCAAATCAAGGGAGAAAAATGGCCACAAAGTGTCAAACAGTTTGTCTTTTACTTGCTAAAAACATGTTGTTGTTTTTTTTATAATACCAACGAGAAACCTGGTGCACGAATTCATGCACAGTGGGGTCCCTCAGCCTGGCCTGCAGGATTGGGCTGAAACCGGCTCTCCAACATCCTGTGCGGGGTCCTGGATTTCAAGGAGCAGGCCAGGGCAATGGGCAGCTGGGGAGGGACAAGAGGAAGGCTGCAGGGTCTGCCCAACCTATCTTGCTCAGTCCAGATCGGCCAGACCTCACAGCAAGCTAACCTACCAGTCACAGCTGCCACTCCGTGATGGTCAGTGCACATCATAGTGACTGGTTGACTGGTCGAATGTCTGCCCCTGGTGGTCAGTGCACGTCATAGCAAGCGGTTGAGTGGCCTTAGCATATTACACTTTGATTGGTTGAACGGCCAACTGGTCAACTGAACAATTAGCATATTAGGCTTTTATTATATAAGATTGTACTTTTAATCCACATGGACCTCCTCTTTCTAAAGACTCTCTTGTAGTTCTAAAGTGTTATGATTTTGAACTATTTTTTAAAGATTTGACAGTGATATGTTTTATTATATTTTATTTTTAATATGTTTTTAATGATTTTAGAGGGGGAGGAAGGGAGAGGGAGAGAGAGGCATCGATGTCACATCAATCAGCTGCCTCCTGCAACCGAGGTATGTGCTCTTACCTGGAATGTAACTCCGTGAACTTTTGGTACATGGGAGGATGCTCAGCCATCTAAGCCATACCAGCCAGGGCTCTGAACTTATCTTTATTAACAAAAATAAATGAATAAACCTTTAAAAAATTTACCGATTTTATAGAGTTAGCTTTTATCCTTTTCTCTCTTTAACATTTCTCAGCAATTGTAAAGAGAAATATATATATACTAGAGGCCCGGTGCACAAAAATTTGTGCACTCGTGCGGGGGGGGGGGGGGGGGGGGCCTCGGGCGGCGGC
>NW_006283544.1:4244154-4278922 GCF_000327345.1 Myotis davidii
CCTTCTGTATTGGAAACAATGTTGCAAGCCTGCTGGCTGAAGCCAGGGCCTGAAAATAGGTTTCTGGGGTTTCGTTTAGCTTCTATATTTGTAACAATGTTTCCAACTGCAAGCTCAGAGGCCGCAGCGGCAGGCGGGGAACGTTGGAGTCCTCCGTCACTGAAGCAAGCAAGCCTCATGTTTGCTTCAAGCTGCCTGGCTGCCGGCCGCCATCTTGGCTGGCACTTAATTTGCATATCGCCCTGATTAGCCAGTGGGAAAGGTAGCGGAGGTACGGCTAATTACCTTGTTTGTCTTTTATTAGATAGGAGATGTATCTCCTATCTAATAAAAGAGAAACATGCAAATTAACTGTCCCCCTGCTACACTAAACAATGCCCACAAGTCACGCCCATCAGCCAATCAGGAGCAAGTATGCAAGTTAACCCAACTAAGATGGCGGAAGCCACGGAGCTGGAGTGAGCAGGAGGCTTGGGTTGCCCCGGCGATGGTGGAAGCCAAGCTTCATGCCCTCCCTGGAAGGTCTTGGGCCACACTCAAGGCTACAAGGTTTCAATTATAGAAGATAAATAAATCCCAGAAAAAAAAGAGAAAGAGGAGAGGCTGGGAGCTTGGGTCATCGGGGGAGTGGTCAGCATGAAAACGGCCCTCAGCCCCTCACCCAGGCTGGCCAGGGACCCAATTGGGACCCCCACCCTGATCTTGGACACCCTTCAAGGAAAACCAGCCGGCCCTCACTGGCTGCCAGCACAATGGTGGTGGCGGGAGCCTCTCCTGCCTCCTCAGCAGCACTAAGGATGTCCTACTGCAGCTTAGGCCTGCTCCCTGCTGGCAAATGGACATCCCCCAAAGGCTCCTGGGCTGCCAGAGGGATGTCTGACTGCCAAGTTAGGCCGTATCCCCTGGGGACCGGGCCTAAGCCAGCAGGTGGACATCCCCCGAGGGGGTCCCAGACTGCGAGAGGGCACAGGCTGGGCTGAGGGCTCCCCCCACCCCAAGTGCACAAATTTTTGTGCACTAGGCCTCTAACTATATATATAGTTAGAGGCCTCATATATATATGAGAGAGGAAGGGAGAGTGTGTGTGAGGTAGAGAGAGAGAGAGAGAGAGAGAGAGAGAGAGAGAGACATCAATATAACATTGATCAGCTGCCTCCTGTACTCCCTTTACCAGGGATTGATCCCAAAACCCTGGTGTGCCCAAAGAAGAATCTAACCAGTGACCTCTGGGTGCATGGGACAATACCCAACCAACTAAGCCATGCTGACCAGGGCAGAGAAGAATATTTTGAAATGACTATTGTAAAGGTAATAGTGTACACAATGAAGTTAAATTTTTTAAAGAATTTTTTTTTAAAAAAGGAAACTAGATGTGAGACTTTTAAAGATAAGCACATAATATTTTTGAAACTTCAAGTAGCATCATGTGTGACTCTGCATAGAGTCTGAGCATTATTTTCCAGCATCTTTTGTGCAGAGTTCAATGTTCAATGACAGCTCTTGGTAATAAATGCTTAAATAAATATAATTCTGGAAACTTACATTTTAAATCATGACAAAGTCAACAAAAGTGGATAAAATACTATATAGCCAGGTATTTTCTAAAACCCCCTAAGCAAAAATAAAAGAAAAATTCCAGAGTAATCCTATATAATAAAAGCCTAATATGCAAATCAACTGAACGGCACAACAACCAGTAGAATGACAGCTTGCTATGATGCTCACTAACCACCAGAAGGCAGACTCTCAACGCAGGAGCTGCCCCCAGCCTGCAGACCCCAGGCCAGCCAAGGTGGGTGCTAGTCAGGGTCCTTCCCGATCACCCTACCAGTCCCCGCACATATCGGCCCTGATCACCAGCCAGGCCTAGGGACCCTATCCATGCTGAATTTTATGCACTGGACCTCTAGTTCTAAAATAAAAAAGGATTTTTAATTTTTTAAATACAAGACTATATCTAAATCAAGAAAAAATATGACAAAACCATTTTGACCCACTCTAACTCTAAACCTACTTTTAATCCAAAAGACTTAACTTATTTTTTCAAGGTTAGCATAAATATGCATGAAAAATGCAAAACACCTTGATATTTCACAGATTTTGACCTTTTTCAGTACACCTCATGAATTTGTTCCCACATCTTGCCACTTAAGTTCACTTTCTCATATCTTGAGTCTACATATTTACTGACTGTTTAAAGTAGCTACCAACCCCTTTCCATAAGAGAGTATCTATGTCTTTCTTTTAGTCTATTACTGGCTTTGTAGCTTCTCTTTTCCTTTTTCTTTTTGTTTTGTTTTGTTTTATTCTAGCATTCTTTCTTCTCTGAATCATAATGAAAACAAGTTACTAATGTTTAGAGCAGCCTTTGGTATTCTCTAAGGTTATCCTGAAGTTTCAGGTTATTTTGTTTTGTCATTGTTTTGTTTTGACCTGTGTTGGTTGGTTTTAATAAGGACTCTAGTATCAGAAAAATCTGTTTAATTTTGTTCCTGTCACTTATTATATGAAATTAGAGACTTATAGGCTTTGGGAATTTCACAAAAGCTTTCTTTATAGGTCAGCATAGCAAATTAAATAATGATAGTAGGTAAGGTTCATTAGAATTCTGCCACAAAATGTACCTATTATTACTATTTGTCACTTTATGATTTAACGGTATTCTCTTTAGAATTATTCCTCAGTCAATGAACAAGTTATATCACTAGGATCAATAACAACAAAAAAGACAGTAACATTATAGTTCTGAATTGTCTTGAAGCAGAAAACTGAAAAACCCACTAAGGACCCATGAACCCAGCAACTATGGGAGACTCTTAGCAATAACGGGATTCTGGAAGGAGGCAAGTTTCTATAATCTTACAGAGTTAATATATGTATATTTTGGTCACTCACTGGGAAACCTGATCATTATGTTTATGTGATAGTGATAGATCAATTTCATCCTTTTTCAAATAATATTAATACTGACATCATTGTAATTAGAAAAGGTGAACTTCAGTTTGAAGATGCATCCTTACGGAAGCACCAAAAAAATATACCTTCTTATTAGCATGTACTTATAAGTTTGCCACTCAAAGAAAGGAGGGGCAGAAAGAAAAAAAAAAAGGTAATTGACATGTAGGAGTATTTTATCGCTTCTGCTGGGCATTTTCAATTATATTACCTCATCTTAGCAATCCTATTTCCCACGGTAATAATATATACTGACTTTATGATAATCCTGCAAAGCTTCATAATAATATTCCAGATAGTGAAATCACAAGGGTGTCTTGCTTCATAAAATTGGTTTGTGGTACAACCAACTTTTCTGTGAAGCCAATGCATTTCCCCACCATGTGTATAGCGGGGAGGGTATGTCTTGCCTCATTAGTCTTGCTTATTTCTGAAAATAAGTCTAAGGTAAATGTCAGTAATTGTAGAAGATAATTCTTCCAGTGAAATTAATGTGGATGAAATTGCCTTGATATTATGTATTTATCTTCACATCATTATGATATAAATTTTTTTTAAAAAAATTATGAATTAACTAAATATTTTTAAACACTTGTGGAAGACCAAACATGTGATTTTAAAAATTATAATCTAACTAACTGTCACTCATATTTTAAGATTACTTCACTTGCCCAGCCAGTGTGACTCAGTGCTTAAGTGCTGACCTATGGACCAGTAGGTCACAGTTTGATTCTTAGTCAGGGCACATGCCCAGGTCGTGGGCTCGATTCCCAGTGTGGGGTATGCAGGAGGCAGCCAATCAATTATTCTCTCTCATCAGTGATGTTTCTATCTCTCTCTCCCTTTCCCATCCTCTCAAATAAAAACATATTTAACAATAAAGATTACTTCCCTTGGATACTATCATTTAGAAATTAATTTGCAGCCTTTCTTAAAAGGAGCTAGGCTTTTTCCAGTTTGTGAGAAAGAAACCCAGACTAAGATAATAACATGTATATTAACTTATATGTAATACTAGAGGCCCAGTGCATGAATTCGTGCATGGATGGGATCCCAAGGGGGTTGGAGGGGACTGGGACACAGTTGGCCCTCCAGGCAGGCAGTGGGATGCCCTTGCTGGTCCAGGATCTGGATCCACCCCACGTACTTCACTCAGGTTGTTGGAAGCCACCTGGCAGCCGCTTTTCTATCATTTCTTCCTTGCAGAGCATCTAGGGAGGGAAAGTGGTTGCGATGCCTGAGGCCAACTTCCAGGAGGCCGGTGGCACTGTTGGGATTGTGCTGGTGGCGCTGATCCAGTGGTGCCTGGCCCATTCTCTGGAGATTGGACCTGCAGGACTATTGAGGGAGTGAGTGGCTGCCACAGGGCTGGTGGGCTGCCAGGACCGGTTGGTCCGCTGAGTGGTGCTCCCATTGTGGAAGCACATTGACCACCGGGGGGCAGCTCCCGTGTTGAGCGTCTGCCCTATGGTGGTCAGTGCGCATCACAGTGATCGGTCTTCTGGTCTTTCTGTTGTTCAGTCGCTGGGCTTTTATTATATAGGATGAGTCTTTATTGTAGAAGCTAGTGGCCATATAGATGTCAGACAAAATAGTCTTTTACAACAAAATCCATACAGGCAGGCACCCAAACATGAGCTGGTTAACAGGTACTTCTTTCCTACAAAGCAGCATTAATCTCTGTACTCACAGTTGTTATCTGAGCAGCCACATGCTGCCCCCTAGACTCACTGCCTCACATGTAGCAGTCCTAAGCCCTCTGGCTCAGCAGCTTCTCCCGTCTCTCTTGCCCAGCACACTGTCTGGTTAACATGGTAGCTATATCTGAGCTATGAGCTCTTAACCTTTCTTTATAGCAGTATCAGCTCTCAGCTCTGTCTGAGCTCTCCCCTCTCCTGCTCACATAGGAGCTACATTCTCTGTGTCTATTACCTCTGCTTCTCTGCACTCCCGCAGACTCTCTTGCCGTTCTCTCACATTAGCTCTGCCCAGCTGTGGTCTCGCTAGCAGACTCCTGGTCAATTATCTGTATATTACTCCAGAGACAAAGAAGGCTAGTTGCCAACAGTGACATCAATCATTTGGGTTACAGAAGGGTAAAGTGTACCATGTGTCCTTGCACCTGCTCATGGTATCTTGGCCTTCAGCACCCCGATTAGGATCATGCTCAGAGCAGCCTTGACCATTCTGGTGTATTGACAACAAGGCCTATGTTCTCTCATTGGCCTTGACTATCTGGGGACCTGGTGTGGCTCCCACAAATACGTAAAAATTTGAAGGTGTCATAATTCATGTCATTAACTTCTCCCTCCACAAAGCAGCAGCTGCTTCACGCGTTTAAAAGTTCTCTTTTCCAGGTGACATTGAGAGGGGAACAAGACTTCACTATGATAAATTTAGGTATGAAGAAAAAAATCCATGATGTAACTCAGCAGGCAGTGCTCAATATGGGATACAACATTTTCAAACAAGACACTAAAAGTAAACTTGCCTTTAAAAGTTTAAGTCACGTTTCAGTTGTAAAAAAAAATCAGGTGACATGTGACTCACTATGTCATGATTTTGTTTTGAATTTCAGCTGTGGCTATTCTTCCACTGCCTTTCATAATTTATGGAATTAACCAGGACAATGACAATTCTGATGATTCATTCTTCTTAGTCACCAACATTCATTCTATTATTATAAATTCCATTTCCATTCTCTCATTAGATTTAGAGTAAATATATATGACTGTCTCCAATGTCATCACCTTAATGTTAAGTCACTACTATTTCTGTCCTGGGTAGTTGCAATAGACCCTTAATATTATACTTAAATTCACATTTGCATTTCTCAAAACTTTCTTGCACACTAGTCAATATGATATTTATAAATATAAATATGATAATGTCACTTCAAACATCTACATAGTGAAACTCCTAGAAAATAGCATAGGAGAAAACTTAGATGGCATTGGGCATGACCATGACATTTTAGATATAACACAAAAGGCACAATCCAGGATGTTTAATCCATGAAAGGCATAATTTATAAGCTAGACGTCATTAAAATTAAGAACTTTTGCTCTGCAACACACAATATCAAGATAATGAGAAGACTGGCTACAGACTGGGAAAAAATATTTTCAAAAGACATGTCTGATAAAGAACTGTTATCCAAAATATACAAGGAACTCATAAACTCCAGTTTAAGAAAACAAACATCCTGATTAAAAGGGCCTAAGACTTTGACAGATTCCTCACCAAAGGAGATATACAGATAGCAAGTAAGCACATGAAAAGATGCTCCATGCCATATGTCATCAAGGAAGCGCAAATTAAAGCAACAATGAGATACCAGTACACACCTATTAGAATGGCCAAAATCGGAAACACTGACAACACCAAATGCTGGCGAGGATGTGGAGCAACAGGAACTCATTCATTGCTGGTGGGAATGCAAATGATCCAGCCACTTTGGAAGATAGTTTTTATGTTTCTTGTTAAACAAAACATACACTTCCCATATGATCCAGCAATCATGCATCTCGGTAATTGAGTAATCAAAGGAGTTGAAATTTATGTCTCCACAAAAACTTGCACCTAGATGTTTACAGCAGCTTTATTCATAACGACCAAAACTTGAAAGCAAGCAAGAGGTCCTTCAGTGGGTGAGTGGGCAAATAAACTGTAGTACATCCAGACAATGGAATGTTATTCAGTGCTAAAAAGAAGTGAGCTATCAAACCATAAAAAGATGGTGGAAACTGAAGGGTATATTTCTTAGTGAGAGGAGCCAATCTGAAAAGCTTACATACTGTGATTATAACCCCATGACGCTCTGAAAAATGCAAAACTATGGAGACAGCAAAAAAGCCAGTGATTGTTGGTAGTTGGTGGGGTGGAGAGGTGAATAGGGGGAACACAGAGGATGTTTAAGGCAGTGAAAATACTTTGTATGGTACCATAATGATGGATATACATTATTATACATTTGTCCAAACCCATGGAATGTACAACACCAAGAGTGAACAATAATGTAAACTGTCGATTCTGAGTGAGGTGTCAATGAGGTTAATCAATGATGACACATGTTCCATTCTGGTGGGGAATGTTGATCATGGAGGGAGGCTATGCATGAATGGAGAAGGGTGCACATGGAAAATCTCTGTACCTTCCTCTCAATCTAAAATGTCTCTTAAAAATAAGTCAACCACAAACGATCTCATTGGCTTTACATTCTCTCAGAGGTAAATCTGAAATCATTAACATGTACTGTAAGGCTTTTGAGGAACAGAATTCTGCCTGTGTATCTAATTTCATCCTACTCCCCCTTTTGCCTCTCTTACTGTAGTCATTTCAGCAATGTTTCACATAGGCCAAGTTCCTTTTCTCTCTGTGAATGTTGTGCATGTGGTTAGAATATCCACCTCTTTATCTATTTCCCCTATACCAGGTATCAATATTTGCATCATTTTTCTCAGAGAGGCATACTGTAACTATTCAGTCTGTAACACCTTCTTTTTCTTACATATGACTTATCACAATCTGTAATTTCATATTTAGTGATTTATTTATGTCCCCTTGGCTGTACTAATGGTTGACAAGAACTATGTCTGTTTGTCCACTGATGTACATCCAGAATATTCTAGTTTACTGATTAGCCTATGGTCACTCAAAAATATTACTTTTGACTTACTGATTGGATCTTATTTTACTATTAGTAAACTTATTTTAAGTTATTACCTTATCTTGTCCCTATAGCAATCATGGATAGCAAGGTATTATTATTTATATGTTGCAGATAAAAAAAAATCTGAATACTAAAAAGCATTCTAAATCCCTAAGTAATATAAATTCAATTAGTAAATGTATTTAAATTCAATTTCCCACTAATATTAGTGGGATTTATTTGAAATCTCATGAAAAGCTATTAAGTTGGACAAATTAAGATGCCCAGGGTACTCAATATTTGAGTTGTCCATAAAAATCATTATATGTTTAAGAATTACAGGTTTCAATTTTTATCATGAGTTTCATAAAAACTAACTTTTTATAAACTCTCTATCTTTTTGCTATTTATTTATTAATTATGCTGCTATCTGTTTCACGATTATTTTGAATTAAATTGTTGAAAGTATACAAAAGATTTTAGTGTATATAGTTGTGCCAAGAAAATAAGCATATGGAAAATAGGATAACAAGATAATACTTATCAAATAATTATCAAGTTTAATATGAAAAATGCATACTAGAAATGACTTGAAGATTAAAACGGAATTCACAAGAAATACATCACAGTATTATGAGAGAACTGTCTGTCCTCAGTCACCACACAGAGGACAATTAATGAGTGACAGCCTCAACAACAGTTCTACAGGAAACTCAATAATGACTTTCATGGGGATGTGTATTCAGTGTCTGTCAATATAGGCTGATGGGATGGAAACAAAATTAGTTCTATGTGGAACAAAAATAATGCCGTCTCAATAAACTCTCTGGTGCTGAGCCACCACTGGGGTTTTAGTTAAATTATCTTATTTGAACAAGCCTAGACTGGAGGGTTAGACATAAACAGATGGTGATCTTTCCAACTACATTATCCAACGCAATAGGTATCTTTTCTGAGAAGAAACCTCAAGTATTCAGGTTAGTCATTTCTGCTTTCAAGTTAATGCCCTTCCCCCACCTTGTGTATAATACAGTGAGAGACAAGAACAGCAATAAGACCACATTTCCCTGAGAAGGTTTATAAGGCAAGTATAAGATTATCACAAAACCGGTCATGCCATAGCTCCTTATTCAGTTTTAAGATGTTGAAAGAATTCTTTCATTGGTGGTTTTACCCTTAGTTATAACCTGTCATGTTTAACTTATTTCAGATAAATTACAATTCTAAAAGGCTGCTTGAAATACTAGTACTTTCATTTAACATTGATCTTGTGGTATATGTGTTGATCATTTGGTTTTCAGGAGAAGTTTTATTGTATTGTAAGGTCAAAAATACTGTATTTAACCTGAAACAACGTAGTCTCATTTATCCTGAATTCTCAAATTTTGTTAGGAAAGCAACACAATTTATAATAGCAACTGAATTCATAAACTCATTTTCAAGTAAAATACAACTTTATTAAATGACTAACCTGAGAAACCCTGACTAGAGAATTTAACAGGTAATATAAGAGGACATCATGCACCCTCTGAAAAAGCTATAAATTACATGACTAAGAAGCTTCATCAGTCTTGTATCAAGGACTCAGAGGCTAATGTCCTCCTGTGTCTAGAAGAAGACAAAAAGAGAAAGGGAGAACAGTTCTTTACAATACTATCACCCACAACACTGTGTAATATTATTAGGTAATTACTCATCGATGAGAAAAATTAAAAAGTCTAATTTATGCTCCAAAATTCAGATTGATTAAAAAAAATCCACTTTACTTTTATATATTACCTCCCAGAGTCAGATTGCTAAAATATGAGGTGTTTTGGTTTGAATAAAATAAAAACACCTCTCACCTATTATAATATAGAATGAAAGCTGTTTCTGATAAAGATGTTTTTATATTTTTAGAAAATTTGGCCAGAACTTGTCACAGTGGATTGAATCTGGTTTATTTCTCCCCAATTTCAATGGACAGTTTTATTATTTATTTAACAACCACAAACTTCACCTCCCTGCAATTAGAATTCCATCTTGTTTCCATGCTGAGTAGTAAGACAATGACAAAGCTCATCAGAATAAGCTACTCCAAAAAGAGAATTAAGTTAACAGCTCACTTTCTCTTAACTGACAAAATATAAATATACGCACTTCAGAATGCACTAAGAGAGTCAAGTGCGACCTTGAAGAATGTAGGCGAGGCCAGGATGCAGTAAAGATGAGCCGAGATGCTGTTTCTGAGGCTGCATCTCTTGGTCACTGGGTGGATCTTGACGTGGAGGAAGATTTTAGCTCATACCAAGTGGAGGTGTGGAAAGCACAGAGTTGACTTAAGGGATGTGCCCAGGAACCAAAGGCAGGAAAGTACTAAACACTGCTGAGAGCATCCGCTCCAGGAAGGGCTTTATCTCCAGACGCTTTACGTTGGCACCATCCCCAGTGCTCACACGGCTGACCTCCGTGTTCCATTTGGCACAGCAAGTGGCAGTGTCTCCAGCCCCTGTGATGGTGATGCAGCCCCCGGAAGTGGCTTTCACCACCTCATTCATAAGGGCGTGGTCCCTTAGGCAAAAGCTTCCCATTCAAATAAACCCTCAGGTCCATTCCATATAATCTGTTTGACTCTAACAACAGCCTCAGCATATTTCTTGCTGCTCTAAGGGCCACAGTCCAAGCCCCGCCAGCCAGCAGGTGTGTCAGAAGTCACAGTCCTTTGGCCAGTCTTGGCATTCTCATCAAACTTGTCATCAGTGACAAAGTCAACAGGCAAGGTGATCTTCACAGCATTCTTCTCAGCTTTGGAATCAGGTCTTTTATGATCTTGGCTCCTTCTTCATCAGAGAAGTGCCAATCCCCATGTTGTTGAGCACCTTAAGGAAGGTAGAAGCCATTGCACCACCAAGAATCATCTCCTTGACTTTGTCCAGCGTATTAGTGGTCTCAGCTGGATCTAGTCTGTAACTGTAGCTCCACCCAGGATAGCCAGGGAGGGCTCTCCAAGGCCTTGTCAAAGTAGTTCAGCTCCATCTTCACAAAAAATGTTTCCAGACTAACCTCCACCATGGAGCTGTGGGCTCGGTGAGCAGTGCCAAAAGCATCCTTGACATAGCTACACCCTCGCTTGGCAAATGAGGCCCAGAGCCTTCTCGTTAAGCTGGCTGGGCTGTAACCTTGTTCCCAGATGCATCCTTTCCCTTCCCTTCTTCCTCCACATGAAAAAAAAAAAAAAATGTTCCCTACCAGGGTGACAGATCCAGCAGCTGGGTCAGCTCACGCTTTCTCCACTTGGGGACCCACACAGTCCCTCACAAACAAACATGCATGCCCAGCAGAGATTTGAGTTCTACAGTAACTGGCTCCAAGGAGTACTTGTCGGGTATGGGGTCAACATCAGGCCTGCCCAGGTGGCTCCTAAGAAATGACTTGGCTCATTGTCCATGTAGAACGCGATGGTTAGGAAGGCAGCCTTGATCCTCTGGTGATGTGATCTGGTTGTTCTTCACAGGAATATTAAACTCCACTCTCATGACGACCCGCTTCCCCTTTGCATCCAGTTTAACCAGAGTCTGCTTGTTAGAAAGCAATATCTTGGCAATACAGCATCAGCTATACCGGGGGAGGGGGATGAGCCAGCAGCCAGCGTCTTATTGAATGTGGTTTAAATTGAATGTAATAGAAGCCTTTAATAAAGACATGAATGAAAATCATTGAACAAGAAAACTAAGTTAAAGTTAATTTTAGCTTCCCTCATCATTTTAAATTATTGTTTCCAGAATGAGAGCTATCAAACCAGTAAGGCTTCCCTGATGTCTTATGCAAGTGACAACAATGTTTCCAAATGTGTTTGGAAACAATGACAAACAATAAAGACAACATTTTGTAATCCTAAAGGCAACAAAGAAGAAAAATTATTTCAGCAACATATGGTAGAAATAGATTTTTTTTGACACAGAAGGAAAAATAAATGATTGACAATAGATTCAATTTATGAACATATGCATGGAAAATATGTGATAACTCAGTAATTAAATTGTAGACAATAGTAAGTTCCCAAGTGTAAGGTGGCATATAATGTTATCAACAGCTTGGTGAAATCATTCAGCTTGACACATCATTCAGAATATGAGAAAATAGGTAAGGATAAATTAATTTTTTCAAGCTGCATAAACAGAGGATAAGGAGCAAAATAAGATAATATAATTATTCAACAATTACTGATAATTTTCATTTTTAATTAACAGTTTAGCTACCTGTTCTTTCTAAGAGTGATATATCAATGAAGAAGAATATCAAAATAGCATTTTTTTTCTGGTTATCTATAATGGCAGGATACTGGAAAATTGAAATATGAAAAATGTAATGATTGGAAAATTAATTTGTTTAATTAGCCAAGATTACTCAAAGGAGGCTTCATAGTGGATCTAAACTGGCTTTACCTATTGATTCCACCATTTATTATAAGAAAAAACTAAAAACAAGTTAATTAAATATTTCTGAACTCCATATATAATTTTCTCATCTTAATATGGAGATATTATCAAATACAAACATAGGGTTATTATGAAAACTAAAATGTCACATATTGAAACCTGTGTTAGGTATTAGTTGCTCAGTAATTGTTAATCCCATCTTTCTCCACTTTTACATATACAAATAACCCAATGCAATAATTTGCAATAAGATTTACTGTAAGAAATAAAATATTTGTTTAACAGTCTATCCAGTCTAGGCCAGTTTCTATGTTTAATTACAATAATAATTAAACTTTGGAGAGATTCTACAAATGGGTGTTTTTAAGTTGTAATGTTGGAAAAAAGTCAAATTAATTTATAAAAATCTCAGTCACAATATCACAATGTATGGTGACATATGCAAAGTTATCAGTACATTTTGAAACACACATTTATTCTATTTATGTTATAATTGTGTTCATATTTTTCCAGGAACCTAACATCATCATTAGAAATTATATTTAATCTCCACATAAATAGCCTTCTTTTTTTTTAATATATCTTATTGATTTTTATTTTTACAGAGAGGAAGGGAGAGAGATAGAGAGCCAGAAACATCGATGGGAGAGAAACATCGACCAGCTGCCTCCTGCATATCCCCCACTGGGGATGTGCTCGCAACCCACATACATGCCCTTGACCGGAATCGAACCCAGGACCCTTGAGTCCACAGGCCGACACTCTATCCACTGAGCCAAACCGGTTTTGGCAAAATAGCCTTCTTAGCTTTCACACATCTACCTAACCAGATGATAGCCTTTTGATGTATACAAACTAGAGATTTTCTGCATTAATAATTTCTCATATAGAAATATTTTTGGCTTAAATAATTACAAATTCCTTTAAACTTTATTAATGTTTCTTGATGTGTAGAAATTGTCTTTCTTCATATTAGTCAATGGAAACTGCTCCTTGATGTATGTCAGCACACAACATATATTTCTATTGACTGAGTTTCTTCATCACAGTAATTCATACTGACTTTGTTTACTTTCTCTCTTATTTGCCAACTCCAAGCTCATCATCAAACCTGATGGCTGTATTTTTGAAATACATACAGAACCTTACCATTTTCACCACCACGTTATTAAATGGCAGCAGTAAATGGCCCCAACTTTTGGAAATATTCTTTTGATTCTCTAGTTCTCTCTCTAATTGATAAAATGAGGTAATGTATGCAATTACATTTCTTTTGCTTTTAACATAATCATAAAAAAGAAAATTCAACAATATTGATGGGAAGAAACAAAGTAAGCAAGTACAATTAGTATTTAGTTCTATGAAATAGTCTAATTTATCAATATGAAATGTAGCACCTAATATAGGTCATATCATGTCATTCTTCAGTCAAACCACTAGTTTCTGTGAATATTAAAAAGTATTTCTTTTAAATTTCAATTAACACAGATGGGCCTCATTTTCCTTTTAGTTAAGAAAAGAAAAATGAGTTATTGTTTTTTTTTTTTTAAATTTCCTTCATAAGCCACTGTTCTATAACTCCATGTATGTGGGATGCTTCAGGTTAAATATAACATTTACTAGAATTAAACATGGAACGATTTTATGTTTTAATAATACCAGAAGCAGAATGATAAAAAAAATTTACAATCAGATTTCACTCTTTATTTTATGGAAGACATAGGGGGGAGACCAAAACATTGACTCCCCTGTTCAAATAAACATGGATGTTTAAATATAATGAGTATGTGCTTCCAAAAAATCAAGCTCCAAGTCTGGAGTCTATATGTGAGTCTGTATGCTATCCAGCCTTTTGGATGGAACTCTTACCATGTCAACATGGTGATGTATACTAATCCAAAATGAACACTGATATATTATATGTGAGGAAATCACTGTGTATAAATATATTTTTATGTTTATGTATAACAGAGAACAGAGCATTAAAGAAAATATAAACATCATAATGTTCTCATTTGCATAAATTCAAAGTACTTGTAGAGTAGTATTTCCCAAGTCTGGAGACTCTGTCCACTTTGGATTGGAATCATTTTGCAGCTGAAGCCCCTTTGTCAGCTGCTGTTGAAACACACAGTGTCAATAATTCTCCTTTAAAATTGTCTCATTAAATATTCATATTCTTGCACCATAGGATTTTTTTTTCTATTTGCATTTAATTAAATCACATATTCAGGTAAAATCCCCTATGCCAGTAATCTGAAGGTTTTCACCTTTGTATTTTCCTTAGTATATATGGGGACATATAAGATTTGCAAAAGCAATTCTGTTGCTTACAGAAAATATATCTCATTCCTGATTCTCTCAAGGGTTTGAAATTCGTTCTGACATGCAAATCCCTGAGGTTAAAATCCTATTTAAAGTTCACATTTGAGTTTATAATGGTTCTGCTTCTGTGCTGATTTATATTTCAAAAGAATGCAAAATAAAAAGAACACATAACCTTTTACATCTAAAACAGATGACATAATGTTTGTAATTAATAAGCATCACACATATGGGTAAACAGTATTCTGCGTGACAATTTTATAGCATCATTAATATCAGTGCTAAATGTCAAAGTACCCAAATGTCAAAGCATTTTCTTTAACTTACAAATACTGTTCTTATAACAAATGGTGTAGCACCTGTGAATTGATAATAAAGTCATCCTGGGGTTTGGGAAAGAATTCACAGGCACATGATTGAAGGAGCTGAATCATCAGCCTAACTTATATGGGACCTCCCCAACCGTGTGTTGGAAAAAGTTGTATTTTCAGCTGAGCCGGTAATGTCAGCTTAGGATCAATTAGGATATTGTGATGTTTAAACATTTATTTCATTGGTCAGAGATAAGACTGATCTAACAATTTGCTGAATGTGGATTCAAATAATACTGCCAAGCTATGGAGGTTGTAGCTAATAGTCTTGCTGAATGAGTGCTCAAGTGGAGAAGAGACACAGTTAATTAATCTAAGTTTAGTATTTCATTGTTGTACATTATTTCACTTCATTTCAATAACTGAAACTTAATGGCATAAATGAATGTCTCTTTGTACCTTCTCTAATGTAAGCTATTTTTTTTCAAATATTCCTGCCAAAGAGAAACATTAGTGTTGTCCATGTCACCCACACTTTCTTCAATCTCAATAATTGTTCTGCCACCTCTCTCTTCACAAGTAGTCTCTCTTTTGAAGATCTTTCATGGCATGACAACCTGTAACATCACAAGGAATTTTATAGCCTGCCTTCCTTCCTTCCTTCTCTCCTTCCTTCCTTCCATGTCTGCCCTTACGATGATTTTGAATTATTATTGTGTGCTAGGCACGGGGCCAAATACTACTAATAATAAAGGATTGACTGATACACAGTTTCTGTTTTCAAGATTTTAGCCTTCACCCTATTCCTTGTCACTATTTTGGAAGATTCATCATTCACTTCTAAGTGCCTTCTGCAATCCTGTTTCCCAGCTTCCTTGATCACTTCAAGACTAATCACTTCTCTTGACATTTCATTCCACTTTTATTTCCCATTCCCACTATCCACATCCTTCTTTAGAATATCATCTTTTGTTTAATTCTTCAAAGTTCACCTAATTTACTCCCTCTTCAAAAAAAGTGGTTGAATTTCAACTCTTAAACCCTGTGGTATTTTCTCTGTTTTATTTTTTAAAAAAATGCATACCTGAATCAAACAAATAATCATTAAGTGACTACTTTGTACCAGGACAATATTTACTTTAATATTAACATGCATGCTCATTGTGCATTTATCGTATGCAGATTTACCTAAATAACCTTTAAATCTGCATTTCTGCCTTGCAGACATTCTTGCTAACTATTCAATTAATATTTCTTGAAATAAATCTATCTCGCTTAAAACAATCCTAATGGTTTTATCGGTAACACTACCTCATTACGTTTGTTAATATGTCCAGAATAGTCCAAATTACTCTAAAACAAGATTTTGTCACTTGCATCAAGCAAAATAGATAACTAAGTGCTCATTAAAAGAATCAATATTAGCCGAAACCGGTTTGGCTCAGTGGATAGAGCGTCGGCCTGTGGACTGAGAGGTCCCGGGTTCGATTCCGGTCAAGGGCATGTACCTGGGTTGCGGGCACATCCCCAGTAGGAGATGTGCAAGAGGCAGCTGATCGATGTTTCTCTCTCATCGATGTTTCTGACTCTCTATCTCTCTCCCTTCCTCTCTGTGAAAAATCAATAAAATATATTAAAAAAAAAAGAATCAATATTAACATTATCAAATAAATCTTGCATTCATATAGTGAAATGGATATAACATCTACTGGTATATTTACCATAGTAATGTATAGTCACCAGGAAAGGCAGCATTATAATGTTGGGAAAGAATTATATTTGATTTTTAAATTTCTGCTGTCAGATGTCCCAGATCAATAAACATTGGCTATGGCAGAGTGCTAACACCCTGAGTAACCTTTGTCCCTCACACAATTCTGTAGAACTTCCCAGTCTGTGACAACAGTTTAAGGAAACTTCCTCCTCTCCTCTCCTCTCCTCTCCCCTCCCCTCGACCTGTGGATAAGCAGACACAGTTGCCGGGAGTTCTGATGGTTGAGTGAGTCTTGGCTTTTATTGTTTCGTCTGCTTGCAAGTTTGAGACTGAGAGCCACATCCCAGGAAAGGAGTCCCTTCCCTTCCCTTCCCTCCTCAGCCCTCCTTGGTGATGACTTATACATTATCACTCCTGAAAATTACAAGACTCTTTTCCTTTGTTCATCAAAGTAGATATAATAAACTACTCACAAAGAAAATTAATGAAAATCATTTAAAAAGTATATTCCCAAGTCAGGAAATAGCTGCTGTCAAAGTTCAGAAACTAGAAACTAGATACTCATAAATTGCTACTTCAATAATACATAATCCATAAAAAATTTGACAATCTAAAGAACTGTACTTTCCTTCTAAAAGTAATAGGAAATAGGTTGCTTCTGATAAAACAAAAAATTCATTTCTAAGCTAAGAAAGAAGCATAAAGAAAATACTAGGGCTGCTCTAGGGCTTTTGCTATGGTATATGCGTTATGCTATTTATATGCAAGTTTATTTTTCATATTTAAAATTAGTGCTGTTCACATGTTACAAGTTAAATAGGCTAATTTTTTTCTCTATACATTTACATTTCATTTTCTTATATAGTGAGTTATTAAATCATTTGTCCATGGCTATACAACAAACATTTGACATGTATTTTAAAGGAACTAGATCCAGGTTTTGAGCATGGACTGTCACAGGCAAAATTAAGCTTGTCTCCCCAAGTATTCCTGGTGGGCAGAGGACCAAGACACTCTGCTCGGTCTGATTCCTTTGGCTAGAATCCCAGATACTGCTTTTTTGTGTGTGTGTGTGAAAACAACGAGGCTTTGAGAAAACAGTTGAAGAAGTAGAAGATAAAAATCTGCATAAACCTTTGGTATGTGATGTAGCCGACTGGAGAGGCAGAATGTTAGTCCCTAACTAGATATGAAAATAAAATAATAGGCTTCTGTTGACTTATCTCATAGTATAGAATTGTTCAAATGAGAAAGAATAGCTTGGGTTATAAGCAACTGACTATTATTGTCTACTGCTAAATAATAAACAAATGTGGTAATGTCTAGGTATGATAAGAGGTTTTAAAAACTCCTGAAAATATAACAATAATAGAATATGAGCGCACATTAGGTTTTTTTTAAAAGTTCAAGCTTAATGGTAGATTTTCATTTTTAATGTTCTTTGAACTCATTCTGCCAATGTGATAGAAAGAATAGATGTAAATTTAAATCAAACAATTGCTTTTAAAACAGTTTGAACTAATAAAACTTGAAGGTTTTGCTCATCGATGAAGAGAGCTTAAAAAGAGTGTGTTGCCACCCTTATAATCACAACAAAGTAGCAATATAATCTGCAAGCTCACACGTTTTCTTGAGCTCACTAGAGCTAAGGCAACTAGCGTGTAATCAAAGAGACAGCCGCCTGAAGAGAGATACAGGGTGTGAGCATTTTCTTACTTGGGACTGAAATAGTCAGTCTGCACCCAGTAAGGAAAATTCAGCAAGAATAATAGCTCACAAGTTGATGGAAAATGATTGTGGACTAGGGGAAGAGTATGGAGACTGAGGGCTGCAAATACAAAGTATCTTTTTTTGCAAGCCTTATTTGCCATAAATCTCCCTTGGCAAGATTCCTTAAGAAAGTCCCTTCATGGTGCTTGGATTAAGAGAACAGCAGCTGCTGGGGAAGGGAAACTAAATTATGTCTCAACCATTCCCCTTCATCTTCCTATTGCTGAGAAAAGTTTTTCATGAATCTCTGTGTTTCTACACATCTTGCAAGTAGAGGCACAGATAACAAATACCCTTTCGTTCTGGACTGCGTTCCAATAACATCTGTAGTGAACAGCCGGAGAAGATACAGTGTCTCCCTCAGGAGCTGAAGCTGAGGATCCTACTGGGCCAAAGATTAGAATGTTTGCTTGCAGAACCTCATCCTAACATATAAAAAGCCAGGGGCTGTCACGACCAAAACAACAGTATGGATGACCGAACAGCAGGTTGCGTGGAGTGACCAGGCAAGCAGGGGGGTTAGTGGGGGACAACCAAATGACTGAACAACAGGCTGTGTGGGGCAACCAGGCCATCAGGGGGGCAGTTGGGGACAACCAAATGACTGAACAACAGGCTGTGTGGGGCAACCAGGCCAGAAGGAGGGGCAGTTGGAGGCAGCCAAACAACTGAGCAGCAGGCTGCATGGGGCAACAAGGCCGGCAGGGGGATTAGTGAGGGACGGCCAAACAACTGAGTAGTGGGCTGTGTGGGGCAACAAGGCCGACAGGGGGGTTAGTGAGGAACAGCCAAACAACTGAAAGGGACATCCTCCGAGGGGTCCCGAATTGGAGAGAGTGCAGGCTGGGCTGAGGAATCCCGCCCCCCCACCCCCCCGTGCACGAATTTCATGCACCGGGCCTCTAGTATAACTATAGCTTCCTAGGTGTCAAGTTAGCCTAATACTGTGACACCTAGCCTAATACTGTGTTGTCCCTTGGGACTGGGGGAGTGAGGTTGAGGGGAGGGGAGTGAAGCAAAGGGAGCCAATGTGAATCTGAAGGTCATTCTGCTTGCTCTTTTGTGAGTAAAACAGTCTTTTGTCTTTGACCCAGGGTTTTCACATTTCCTGCCAGCATCCAGGAAAGTGAGGTGATGTATCCTGGTAGTTTTAGGTAGGGCACAATGTCAGATTTTTCAGTTTTTGATGCATCTCCCAGAAACAAAATCAGTAATCTATAGAGTAAAGGAAACATACCTTGTTTCTCTAAGGAGTCTGGTAAAAACATATCGCAGCTGAGTGAAGTAAATGAAAGAAACTTTTAGTCCTGAAGGCAGACCAGGAATATATGTTAGGCCTAGAACTTTAGCTAAGGAGACTCAGGGCTGCTGAGAAGGTCACTGTCCTGACACCTAGGATTATAGTGCCTGTGGAAGTCTGAGTCTTAATCAAAACAGCAGAGAATCACTCCCTGTCTAAGCTAACAAGCACCACATCGCAGGTGAGCACACAATACTGCCAGGAGAGTTGAAGTTCATGAATAAATCTCCCTGACACACAGAACAAGGCAAAGACTTACAGCTGGCGATGGAGATGATTGAGAAAACCTGGAAAATGTACCCATACTCTGTGTTAATGGTAAACAGAGGAACTTAAAGCCTGGGCTGACCTGAGGATAACAATAGTAGCCATAAACCTAAAACCCAACTACATTTCTCACTAGATGAATCCCAACCTTCCCACTGTAAGATCTGATGAAGGAGTAATGTGCCCTTTTTAAAGCATGAAATCTATTTACCTTAGTCTTTCCCCCCCCCCCACCCACACAAGATGTCCAGCTTTAAAAAACAAACAGACAAAAATACTCAAAAGCAAGAAAACACACTTTCAAGAAACAAAGTACTCAGCACAACAACTTATATATGAAACACATTTTGGAACTAACAGGGAATTTTAAATATCTGTGATTAACATGTTAAAGTCTCAAATAGAAATGGCAGGCAGCATGAAAGATAAGGTGGATAATTTAGGCAGAGAAATGAAAACTTTGAGAATAATCCTAACAAATGAAAAAAATAAAAACCACAGAAACAGAGTAAAGAAAGCCTTCGGTGACTCTGTAGTTGGTTTGATCTGGCCTAGAAAAGAATCAGTCAATTGTAAGAAAGATCCCAGAAGGATAAGAGGGGGATAATGAGGCAGAGATATTTGAATTGTAGTTGTTAAGTATTTGCCAAAATTAATAACAGAGAATTCTCACAAATAAAATAAGCTCCAGAACACCAAGAAAGACGATCAGTAACAACAAAATATACATAGGCATGCCATATTCATTGTGCTTTAAACAAAAGACTAATAAAATCTTGAAGGTGCGCCAGGCCAGTGTGGCTCAGTGATTGAGTGTCGACCTATGAACCAGGAAGTCACAGTTTAATTCCCAGGCAGATCACATGCCTGGGCTGTGGGCTTGATCCCCAGTAGGGGGCATCTCTCATCATTGATGCTTATATCTCTATCTTCCTCTCAATTAAAATATATTTAAAAAATACAAAACCGTGAACTTGCACAGGGGAAAAAAAAATCTCACATGACTAATAGCCAAACAAAAATCCTATGTAATAAATGGCTAATATGCAAATCCACCAAACAGCGGAATAACTGGTTGCTACGACCCCCACTGACCACCAGCGGGCAGATGCTCAACACAGGAGCTACCCCCTGGTGGTCAGTGCGCTCCCACAGGAGGAGCGCCACTCAGCCAGAAGCCTGTCTCATGGCCGGCAAGTGCAGTGGCAGTGGCGGGAGCCTCTCCCGCTTCTGCAGCAGCGCTAAGCCATCAGTCAAACATCCCCGAAGGCTCCTGGACTGTGAGAGGGTGCAGGCCAGGCTGAGGGACCCCCTGAGTGCACAAATTCCGTGCACTGGGCCTCTAGTAATAATGATAAATATACTTCTCATCAAAATACATGCAAGTCATGAACTGTGGCATGATGTATTTAAATTGCCGGAGGGTCGGGGGGGGGGGGCAAAAACAAAACAAAACAAAACCTGTCAGCCCAGAATATCCAGCAAAAATACCTCGAAATGTAAGGAGAAATTCATACTGTTCTGTACCAACAAAATTTGAGAAAACTGATTGCTAGCAAGCATCTACTACAAGAATGTTTATAGAAAAGTTTTCATGAAAAGGCAATATGAAACCAAAACAGAATCTTTGATCAATGTGAAGAGATTAAAACACTGGAAATAAAGATAATTTTAAAAATTTAAATCACTCTTAAAGGTCAGTGACTTTACAAAATCATTACAAATTTATTGTAAGCTTTTAGCATTTGTGAAAGTGAAAATATACGATAAAAATGGCATAACACATGGGAGGTAGGAATTAGGAATGTAGTGTTGTCTTTATGCAATATACAGTATATAGTCTTTATACTCCATGTCAAAGGGTATGATATTTTAAGATAAACATTGATTAAATGAAAACACATATTCTAAATGCTCAGCCAATTAGAATTGAAAATATTTCTTAAAAAGAGTACAAATAACAAGTCTATAGTAGAGATAAAATTGAATTATAAAAAATTATCAAAATATAAAAATTCATAAATAGAAAATAAAATATATGAAGCACAAAGGGAACAAAGGAAAACAACTAGCAAGATAGTAGATTTCAATGAAATCATATCTATACGTATACTTAATTAGAGTAATATAAATCCACCAATTAAAAAACAGTTTTTTCAGATTTTATTTAAAATGAAAAAGAAAAAGCAAGGCTGGATTATATGGTGTCTGAAATAAACCTGATTTAAATATAAAAACAAGTCAAAGAAAAAATGATGTAATGAGGTATTAAAGTATTCAACATCATAGAAACACAGAGTGCTGGTTGCAAGGACCTGGGGGAGGGGGAATGGGAGTCATTGTGTAATCCACTTTATAAGATGAAAAGAATTATAGATGTGGATGGTGATGATATGCTGTACATTATAAATGTATTTAATATCAATGAATTGTTCACTTAAATGGTAAAGATGGTAAATTTTGTTACATATAATTACCACAATAAAAATGAAAAGAAAAAAAAGATAGAGAAATATATACCATTCTAACATTAACCAAAAGAAAGGGTAGAGTATCTCCATTAATATTTGATTGGAAAATAATTAGGATTAAGAATGAAAAAACAGCCGAAACCGGTTTGGCTCAGTGGATAGAGCATCGGCCTGCGGACTGAAAGGTCCCAGGTTCGATTCCGGTCAAGGGCATGTACCTGGATTGCGGGCACATCCCCAGTAGGGGATGTGCAGGAGGCAGCTGATCGATGTTTCTCTCTCATCGATGTTTCTAACTCTCTATCTCTCTCCCTTCCTCTCTGTAAAAAATCAATAAAATATATTAAAAAAAAAGAATGAAAAAACATATTAAATAACAACATAGGGGTTCAACCCTGGTCAGTGTGGCTTAGTGGTTGGAGCATTGTCCTGTGCACCAAAGGGTCTTGGGTTCAATTTCTGGTCAGGACACATACCCAAGGTGTGGGTTCAATCCCAGTCAGAGCATGTGCTGGAGGCAACCAATCGATATTTCTCACATTGATGTTTCTCTCTCTCCAGTGCTGTCTCTCTAAAATTAATGAAAAACATCCTCAGGTGAGGATTAAAAACAAAAAACAACAATTTAGGGGGGGCAAATTTCCAAGAAGATATAGAAATCTTAAACACTTATTTACCTAACAACAGAAATATAGAACTTTAATATATCATGAGATGACATGACATGAGAGGCCATAACATCCCATAATATCACATAACATGCTCTAACCAGTTTGGCTCAGTGGATAGAGCATCAGCCTGTGGACTGAGGGGTCCCAGGTTCGACTCCAGTCAAGGTCATGTACCTTGGTTGTGGGCACATCACCAGTAGAGGGTGTGCAGGAGGCAGCTGATGGATGTTTTTCTCTCATTGATGTTTCTAACTCTTTATCCCTCTTCCTTCTTCTCTATAAAAAGTCAATAAAATAAATTTTTTAAAAAATCATATAACATGAAGCAAGAACTACTAGAACTGAAAGGCAAAACTAGCCAAATACACAGTTTTAGCTAGACTCCAACATTCTTCTTTCAGATATTGATTAAACAGAAGATAGAAAATTGGTATGCATATGAAACACATAGACAGCACTATCAGGCAATATAACCTAACTAATATATACAGAGGACTTCATCCAACAACATTATTTTCAAGAACACACTGAATACACCTTTTTAAGGACACCTAAGACACCCACTGAGATATACCATATTCTAAGAACAAAATACTTAAAAACATTAAAGAATAAGATGTATACAAAATATATTTTCTGAAAATAATGAAATTAAGCTAGGAATTTATAACAGATACCTGGAAAATCCCAAAATATTTGGAAATTCAACTTCACACTTCTAAATAATCCATGGGTCAAAAAGGAAGTGTCAAGGGAAATTAAAACAAACAAACAAACAAACAGAAAACAACCATTTTGAGCTAATTGAAAATAAAAATAAGCCATATCAAAATTGGTAGGATGCATCTATAACAGTGCTTATGTATAAATTTATCACAGAAATGCTAAGTTGAGAAAAGATAAACATTTCTGATCATCTCAAAAGATATAATAGTCCTGGCCAATGTTTGCTCAGTGTTCAGAGTGTCAGCTGGAGCACTGAAGGGTCTTGGGTTCTATTCCCATTCAAGGGCATATGCCTGGGTTGCAGGTTTGATCCCTGGCCCTGTTTACGGCATGTGCAGGAGGCAATCAATGATGTGTCACTCTCACATTTCTCTCTCTCTCTCTCTCTCTCTCTCTCTCTCTCTCTCTTTCTCTTTTTCTCCCCCCTTCCTTCCACTCTCTCTAAAAATCAATGGGAAAATATCCTTAGGTGAGGTATATCATATAATAAAAATTATTTGTTAAAACTGAACATCTTGCCCTGACTGGTTTTGCTCGGTGGATAGAGCATTGGCCTGCGGACTGAAGGGTCCCAGGTTCAATTCCAGTCAAGGGCACATACCTTGGTTGTAGGCATGTCGCCAGTAGGGGGTGTGCAAGAGGCAGCTGATCGATGTTTCTCTCTCATCGATATTTCTAACTCTCTATCCCTCTCCCTTCCTAAAAAATTAATAAAAAATATATTAAAAAGAAAAAAAGATTTGTCTCTTTAAAACAAACAAAAAAACTGAATATCTTTTCATGATAGAAATTCTGAACAAATTCGGAATAGAAGGGACTCTCCATTTAGTGGTAAAAATGGGATGCTTTCTCAATAAGATAGGAAACAGGATAATAATTTCCTTCCTCATCGTGGATTCAACATCACAGTGGAATTCCTAATCAATGTAATTAAGCAAGATAAGTAATGGGTAAAGCATACCAATTAAAAATGAAAAAAATCAATCTATCTCTATTTTCAGAAAGTATCAATATAAGAATAGCTCAATGTTTAGGTTAACAAAATCAATGCCCAGAGATTTCCCTAAATAAAGTTGTCACATAAAAAAGGAAATGTTTACTTATTTTTGTTATGTATCTCATGGCCTGAACTCTGAGAAGTTTTTCATTACAGAATCAAAAGAAACCTCTGAGCACAAAGAAAAATCTGAAGATGTATCTTTGAAGAACACTTTCCTATTAGAATCTAACTTTTGTTGGAATCTACCAGAAATTAGGTTGGGTTGATATTCCTATAGTATAAGGTACTCAGAATTTTATGGTAAGTTTTTCATAGAATCCTTGATAAGGAAGTGAGCTCTGCTTGAAAAAAAAATAGAAATACAAATATATTTATACATATGTGTATATAATCATTACAGTACTAATAACTCACCTCTATGTGGAACCTGAATAACAGCAAGAATCTGCTTTCTTTGTCTGCAAAACAAATGTTATTCATGAAACTATAGAAGTCACAATCTCCATAATTCGAGGCGAGGAGTGGAGTAAAACAAGAAAATTATTGGGAAAACCTATAAGAAGAAAACATTTCATCTTTTCAGGAGCTTTCATTATCCCTTTACTCCTAAGCAATCCCAACTACAGTCTCAGCAATACCTTGAAACTGGCTCTCACAAATGGAATATTTTTAGTGATTAGGAACTTGCCTGACACTTTTCTATGATTTGAGTTTTCTTGCAGGTCATTCACGTAAGATATATTGAGCAAAATGGGCATAAGGTGTCAGCAATTGAAAGGTGTTACATAAGGGATGACTTTTCTTACACATCCATTTTAAAGGCATATTTACCAGAGGACTTCAAAAATTGATCTATGTCACTTTTATCTGCATAGATCTGATCCTACTGCAATCTTTCTGTACACTACAGGAAGCATTGCAAAATTTTACATCTTTAGATTTGAGATATTGCAAGTAATAAAGTGGCTTAATGGATTAGTTTTTATTCATGGTGAAACACACCTACTTCAGAAGCATGTACACAGAGCCAAAAATCCATAAATCATCATTTAGTTATCGTTTTCCTGGTTGGGTTACTTTTGCTCATGATTGGTTGTTTGGAGATAGTTTAGAGGAGCCCATCTGAGAGTATTTATTTAGTCTTTCATGCTGTTTTATATATATATATATATGTATATATATATACACACACACATATACACACACACACACACAATAATCCAGTAATGCCAATGTGGCTTAGTCTGGAGACAGTTCATGTGAGCACAAAAATTATCATGATAATTATCATTTATTATTTTAATTAGTATAAAGTTAAACAGCTAGTGGCTAATAGAAAAGAAAGAAAAATGTTGAGTTTTAAATAAAGAAATTGAATAAATTAATTTTCAAAGGCCCTGTTAAAGCCATTTTGAAAAAAAAAAATTAAAGATTTCAATTACATTGATAACTCAACACACATACTCATACACACATTCCATCTTAAATATAGCCACATAAAATCAGATGTAGTGAGGTGTTTTTTTTTTTAAATTTTACTGAAAGTGCACTTCAGCCTCATCCTCCATGATTATCAGCCTCTAGCCATGCCCCTTACTGCCTCACAGCATTCACTCACAGCCTTTTCCCAATCTTTCCCTTGCTAGTGCTCACATACAAAGTCATTTCCTGACGGGCATCATCTGACTTCCTGATTTAAATTATGTAACTTCCCTCCTCCTTCTTATCATAGTTGCCCATTACTTATTCCATTTGCCTATTGTTAAACAGCATCTTACTCGGGGAGTTCCATCCTGATAAAATTATCATGTGCTTGGTTATTTATTTTGTGTGGTTAGTAGTGCAATTGGGGCTAATACAATTGCTGGTGCATAGAATATGCTACCCTCATTACCTGCTCTATGCCCAGTTCTCCTCATTTTAGGACAGAGAATTAGGCCCAAACCTGTGCCTCCTCCGTGTCTCACCTTTTAGCCAAACTGTTGGCAATTCCAGGCAGATCTTCCTTAAAATATTCACTATAAATTACAAATCTGAGTTCTTTCCACTCCCTTTCCATGACACATGCTAATCCAGCCCTGTACCATGGACTGCCCGAGTTAGTGGGATTGCCCTTTAAACAGTCTGCTTCCCTCTGACTTCCAATCTCTACAGAATTTTCTCAGAAATCAGTGTTCCTCTAAAAATATAAACCTATCATATTGCTTCTCTCCTCAAATGCCTTTAGTCTGCTCCAATCACGCTTCAAAGATAAATAAAGCTCTCAGTGATCTGGTTCCTCTTCTGGTTCATGCCTTACAACTTCAGTCAGGTCTTTGAACCGACCAACAGACACCTACACCAGGGCCTTCGCAGTTCCTGTTTCAGGTGCGAGGAACCATGACTCCTGTGCACATTAGGCCTCTGTTTCGGCGTAACATCATCAGAGAAGTCTTGATTGTCCATCCTTTCCAAAAGAGTTTCTTTGCCCAATCATTGCTTCCCAGCTTTATTGAGATGTTATTGGCATAGAATGCTTCTTTTGTTTTTATTTCATGCAACTTTATCCTCTCTGCCATTATTTATTGCCTTGTTTTGTTTCTTTTCAATAAAATATATGGTTTTAAGAGTATGAAAGTTTTTAAAAAATTTTAATTCATGTGCAATTTCCAAGCAACCATAAGGTTCTTAGTGAATACTGTTAAATGAATAAATAAATGTCCAACAAATAGTTCTTTGAAATCTGAATAATGTGGAATATAGTGAACAACATAAACTGATGAACTACAATAGATCCAGAGACATAGAAGCATCCAACAGACCATCCAACCTCAGGGGAAAGGCGAATGAGGGTGTGGGGGGAGGGGAGCGGGAATGTGAGAGATCAGCCAAAGGACTTGTATGCATTCATATAAGCATAGCCCATGGACACAGTCAGTAGCGGCGGTGAAGGCATGTTCTGGGAGGGTGGGAACGAGCGAGGAGAGGTCAATGGGGGAAAAGGATTCATCTGTAATACTTTAAACAATAAAGAATTTTTAAAAATTTGAATAAATACATTAATGAAATAATGCTGCTTGAATGATTAAATTTAAAAAATCAGGTTGTGCCAGCAGTCATTCTCTTTAGCAGGCAATAAGCTATACCAAGGAAGAGTAAACTTCTAAGTTCTATGTTTGAGTCTATTAAATATACATCTAGGCATAAAGTTTTATTGATATGTTCATAATGTTCATGTTATTTTTAGTCCATATTATTTTTATATCACTTATCTGTTTCATTGAAAAGGACCCTGACTTTTTACAGGCCATAATATCCTGTCCAATATCTTTTACCAAATATACAAGATCCTCTATACCCTGCTCCTTTTATCTTCTTTTATGGAAATCTCATATATCTCTTGAATCATCCAAATATTAAAAATCGTGCTGACAGCAGGCAGCCACATCTTGGTTACTAACATCATTGTCCAATAAAAGAAACTGGAGCTCTTTTTGAAATGACTGAACCTAGGACTGGGGCAGGGAGTAAAGAGATGTTCCTGGAGCATCTTGTAAGATCAGGAAGCAAGAGCATACTCAATGAAAAAGTCCCGTGATGATAGGAAACTGTCAGTGGGGCCAACCAAAATACCCTGAATGACCAAAGCTGGAAAAATGGGTGCAACAAAACAAAGTAAGTAGAATTGGGTTATAACCAAAAGTATAAAATGAATATACTTGAGTTCATAAAGATACATACACATGATCGAATACATGGGGAAGAGGAGGCAGTCTCCTGTGCAGAAGGATTTCAAGACATTTCTGCATTTACTCTGCTTTCAAGAAGCATAACTCTCTCCTCCTTAAGTACAGACTCTACATAGGGATTTCTTTCCAAGGAGTATAGGATAAAAAGATGGGGAAAAGGATGAGTTTATCGTGGAAAAACCTGACAAACACTAGCCAAGAAATTAGGTCAACATCAGTGTTACTGGAATGTACCCTTAATATGATGTGAGGAGAATGGAACTTTATCTCTGGGGTCTTTCCTCAAACCCATAATCTCAGCCTACTCAGGACAGAAACATATACAGAGAGGAAATATCTACAAAATATCTGACCAGTACTCCTCAAAACTTGTCATCAAAACAACAAAACTCTGAGAAAGGGCCAAGGTACAAAGGGGGCTAAGGAGACACGATGGCTAAAGGTAATGTGGTATCCTGGATGAGACCCTGAAGGAAAAAAAAAAAAAACATTAGGTAAAACTAAAATAACTAAAGGAACCTAAATAAAGGATGGGCTTTAGTGAATAAGCATGCATCAATATTTGTTTATTAGTTGTGACAAATGTACCATACCCATGTAAAATATTAATAATGAGAAATTAAGTGTGGGTATATGGGAACTGTAACTCTCTTCACAACTTTTCTGTAATTCAAAATGAAAAAAAGCCCCACAAATATTAGAAAAAAAATAACTTATTCTGAGCCTACAGCTGGTACATGATAAAAATGTGAAAAGTAATTTAGGGCTAGGCATGGATTTAAAGCCTGCCATTTTATCTAGAAAGAAGGTGAAAGAAGGTCAGAAAAACTTTCCTAACTACCTGGAATATTTTAAAAACCCTCTTATTGCTAAGCATTTCTATGTAATGCAGACATTTTATTTTGACTTGTATTTGTCCATATCAATTCCAAGGATGTTGTTTAATGAGAGAATACTAGGTAACAGCCTCGCTAAAGTTATATGAAGCTAGATAGCTTAATAAATTGATCTTTGAATAGTTCAGACATGGGCAACTTTATTTAAAATGGTATATTACCTTGGTGGTAGTCACCTGCTGAATATTTCTAAATCAAAGAACATTCCTTTTCTTGTCATATTTTCACTCACAGAATGATTTTGAAAGATCTATTAATGTTTCTTATTACTTTGAAGGAGAAAGATTTAATATCCTGGCTTGTTTGGGGGAGCTGGAATATTACTCAAACAATGCCTATAGCAAACACTTAACTTCGCTTGTAAACTCCAATATCTTTTACAGCTGCACTCTCTGCCATCCATGTCACTGGCAAGAGCTATGAGAAAATCGTTTTTGTCCTTCACAGCTTTGTATCAGCTGTCCATTTTACTTTGACCATGGACACCTGATGACAACGTAACATTTGACCAAGGAAACAATTTGTTCATTTTTATTGCTTCTTTAGAGAATTGCTCTGTTTCTTATATTGTCAGGAGAGGAGAATGCTGACAAGATGATATCGAATCAGATTCAAAACCAGCCAGTATGGTCATTAGTTTAGGTGCCAACCAACGGCTTCCCATTGGGCCTGAAAACAAAGAAATTTTTTTAACCTCTTAGTGCCAAAGTTCTTAATAATTGAACCTCCTCCTTGTTATTGTCATCCCCTTACTACTGCAGAGATGCCACCTTAATAAGCTTTCAATTTCATGTTGCACTCTAAAAAGTTTGACTCTAATTAATTGTAATAAATATAATTAAATTTAAGAGGAATTATCTCTAAGAGTTTTCACAGTTAACTTATCTTAATAAGGTTTACATCGTATGGAGCCTATAATTTATTTTAATGCAGGATTTTTATTATTTAAAGTATCTTTATCTTATAAAATCAATAAGATAACAAAAAACAAAATTTTAAATTATATTCGTAAGACTCATATGGACACTTGTATTTTCGTAAAGATTTTCCTGAAGTTATTTATGCATTTATTTTCAATAAGAGATAGACCTATATGAAATTTCAAATGCATTAATTTTTTAAGATTAGGAGTGTATTTTTTTCTATGTCAAGAAATTCTTAATATAATGAGTTATAATTGGCACAATAATGTACAAAACCTGGCAAACAATGTATTAATCTATCTGGCAATGTTCCAAATTACATCTAAACTTCCATGCCAGAATGTTAATGCTTTTGTGCTTATAGTGATCTTTTTTAATTTGTCAGAATGGGAGAAACAAATCTGTAAGCATGGAATGAATGGTTCTTTATGATATAACAATGTTCTAACTTTGTTCTACTTTCCTTTCTGCTAAACTATTGATAGCCACTAATTCATATTGTCCAGATTCATTGTTTTAGCAATGGCACATTTAGCGTTTGGCTGTACAGGAACACACATATCACAGGATCACTGTTATGTAACTGAAATGTTCTATATGTATTTCATCATAGTTGTTAGAGGCTATTCCTCTGGATTACAACTGATTTATATAGAATTAAATACAGTTATTGTACTAAAAATTCTCCATTAGTTAAATGCCACGCAATGGCTTTACTTCTATTATTGGAAATTATTAATTAGTTGAGTGATCATAATGGAAGATGTGATGCACCTATATTTATTTATTTATGTATTTATCTTTTTAATCCTCACCTGCCAGTGGGCAGCCGGAAGGAAGCCAACCCAGGTCCCAGGTGCCTGCTGGAGGCTGGAGGAGGGAAGCCCGGGTCTCAGGTGCCAGAGGGAAGCCGGTGCCGGCAGCGGGGGGAAGGAAGGCCTACTCTTGCATGAATTTTCGTGCATCGGGCGTCTAGTAATAATATAAGCCCCGTATTTGCATCATTTTACTGCCTAAAACAGCAATTTTCAACCTGTGTGCCACAGAATTTTGAAGACCTGACTATTTAGTCAGGGGCACTGACATCTTTTTTCTTAGATTATCAAAAAAAAAATTGAGAGCAAGCAACCCAACAATAGCTATTTGGTATGAATGAATCAAAATTATACCTATTTATTTTTTTTGTCACATCACAAAATTTAAGGTATTTTTTTTTTTTGGTGTGCCACTGAATTTTAATAATTAGTTTATGTGTGCTTTGAGATAAAAAAGGTTTAAAATTGCTGGCTTAAAGGAAGACCTAGGCCTTAGAGCAGTGGTCTCAACCTTCTTCATGCCACGACCCTTTAATACAGTTCCTCATTTTGTGGTGACCCCCAATTTCATTGTTACAAATTGAACATAATTAAAGCATAGTGATTAATCACAAAAACAATGTGTAATTATATATGTGTTTCCTGATGGTCTTAGGCAACCCCTGTGAAAGGGCCGTTTGACCCCCAAAGGGGTCGCGACCCACAGGTTGAGAACCATTGCCTTAGAGGGATAGTGGTGGAGCCCAGTCATCTCTCTGAGATGAAGAGATGAAACTAGGAGAAGCAGAAAGCCAAAGTGGCTGGAATTTACAAGACAAAGCACCAGGGGAAAGAAAGTTGCACTGGATATCAACACAGGGTCTCCCTGGAGTCTTCAGCAAGGTACTGATCGGCACCTATATATAAGGAAGCTACAAGATGTGGCAAAATGAATCACACAAAAAGTGCAAAGAAAAATCCCTCTGAGCACAGAGAGGACTGATAATAATCTGTGTTACCACCAGCCAGAGTGAAAAGCCCTGGAATTCATGGAGCATCAAGAATACTCATTAGGGTAATAAAATAATCCACAAGATTCTTGTACCTATTACAAAATTGTAAAGTACATGGAACAAAACCCAAAAGAACTGAAGGAGAAATACACAAATCCACACCTGCAATTAGAGATTTTGCTAATTCAGATTTATCAATTTGAGATAATTGATAAAATAAGTGAACAGAAAATTAATAAGGATCAGAAAAGTTAAACAACACGATAAACACAGTTGACCTAATATTTTTAAAGGAATTTTGTGTCTATATTCATGAGAGATATTAATTTATAGTTTTTGTTTTTTGTGCTATCTTTATTTTGTCTTGGTATCAGGTAATAATGACTTTATAAAGTGAATTGGAAAGCCTTTTTTATATACTTTTTGGGAGAAATAATGTAGAATTTGTGTTAATTCTTATTTAAACATCCTATATAACAAAAGCCTAATATGCAAATGGTCCCCTCATCCAGGAGTTCCACCACTCACTATATGTACGCTGACCACCAGGGGGCGGTGCGTAACTTGGTGGTGCGCAACTAGGTGACGTGATGCTGGCAGCGGGTGGCAGTGGAGGTGCTGCCGGACCTAATGGGCCCTGATGAGAGCAGGACAGTGGCAAGATGGTGGAGCATGTGAACGGATGGCACCAGGCCAAGGTGGCTGTGAGTGGGACCCAATCATACCGCCGATCACCCTGCAGATGGTGAGCAGCGGGGGTTGGGGAGCAGGGCTGCCACCCAGCTCAGCTCCCAGGTGCTGAGGGAGCCGGGCAGGGGCTCAATGACTCAGGCGGAGCAGGGCGCACGTGGGCCTGGGGGCCCAGTTGATGCTCAGGGCCCTGAGGTCAGCTGGAACTTGCCCTTCTACGCCAGATGCTCGTACTTCAATCGCCAGCCAGGCCTAGGGACCGCACATGTATGAATTTAGTGTACCGGGCCTCTAGTTAGATATAATTCACCAAAGAGACCATGTGGGCCTAGGGATTTATTTTGGGGGAATTTTAAAATTATGAATTCAATTCCCTTTCATAGTGTTAGGAGGCTATTCAGATAATCTATTTTATATTGGGAGAGTTAGAAGAGTTTGTCTTTTTCAAACAGTTAGACCATGTTGTCTAAGTTGTCAATTTTGTTTCTAACATTGTTTATAGTGTTCCACTAGTATTCTTTGATGTTTGCAAAGTTTACAGTGAATTCACTTCTTTAATTCTAATATTGGTAATTTGTCTTTTCTCTTTTCCTATCAGTCTTACTAGGGAGTTATCAATTGTAGTGATCTTTTCAAAGAACTAACTCTTTCATTAACTTTATCAATTATAAATTTTAATGATTTTTGCTGTTATCTTTATTAGTTATTCTGCTTTATTTATGTTTATTGTGCTCTTCTTTTTCTAGTTACTCGAGGTGGGAACCTCAGTAATTGTTTTAAGACATTTCCTATTTTCTTATGTATTTACTACAATTATTTTGCCTGTTAATAGTGCTCTTTGTTCTGCCCCAAAGTTTTTAAATGTTGTATATTAGTTTTCATTCTGTTTCGTGTATTTTTTAAAAATACACTTGAGGAATTTTGTTTAGCTTTTTTAAGTGTGGAAGTTTAGACTCCCTGCTTGCCCTCTGCTTGTGTGGATAGAACCTTTTTTTTTTTTCCTGTGCTGCTTGACTAGATTAGAACATTTGTTATTAAGTAATATGTCTTGCTAGGCTATCTCTTTCCTTGTCCTTCAGCTAGAGAGAATAGCTTTTGTTGGAGAATTCTTTTGTCTGGGCTATTGGCATTTTCAGGTTACTAGCTTGTTTAGATTTAAGTCTAAGGTATATGAGGGAAAGAAAAACCCACAATGTTTTTGTGTTGTTTCTTGAGTCCCAAATTTTCTAGACAGTCTTACTTCTCTATATTTATATATATATAAATTTTAAACAATATTAGGTTTACAATTTTGAAATCTTTTCAATTCTTGAGTATTATTGAACTATTTTAACATTGTATACAAGTACCTAAAATTACTTTTCTAATGCCTTACTTATTATTGTATGCATCAGTTGCCTAATAACATTTTAAGCTGTCATATACTTGACACCTGCAACTTCTGAAGACCTGGCAAGATGAAACATATTGATTAAAGGAGCTTCTATGATTAATAAACAATATACATAGGACAGAATGTAAAATTAGGTTGACAAATTTTTGTTAGTAAGTAACAGCTATGACCCAAAAAGCAAAATACCTATAATAATACCAACAAGTGAATTATTTTAAAGGTAAGAGAATTGAGAAATAATTGATGGATTAAAGATAAATAGCTAATAAATGCACAGGAAAATATTTCAATTACATTAGCAAACAAAGTCAACAATAACACTATTTATTCACTGGTTCTTTTGAAAGAAATTTATAGATGATACTGCTGATAGTATTCTCTGAATGATATACTCACTTGTATTGTTAATTCAAATGAAACCACATGGTCATATCAATTGATGCAGAAAAAGCATTTGACAAAATTCAACACCCATTTTTGATAAAAACTCTCAGTAAGGTGGGAGTAGAAGGATCATACCTCAACACAATAAAAGCCATTTATGACAGGCCCACAGCCAGCATCATACTCAATGGACAAAAAATAACACCATTCCCCCTAAGAATAGGAACAAGACAGGGATGCCCCCTCTCACCACTCCTGTTCAACATAGTACTGGAAGTGTTAGCCATTGCAATTAGGCAAGAAGAAGAAATAAAAGGCACCCAAATTGGAAAAGAGGAAGTAAAACTGTCCTTATTTGCAGACGACAT